>NC_081861.1:8492699-8759922 GCF_963259705.1 Myotis daubentonii | reverse complement strand
GGTTCTCATACTTGAATGTGCATTCAAATCACCTGGAGATCTTGTCAAAACACAGACTGCAGGGCCCATCCTCAAGGTTTCCGGTTTAGTAGGTCGCAGGTGGAGCCCAAGAATTTTAATTTCTAGCAAGTTCCAAGTGATGCTGATGTTGCTATTCTGGGGGCCACACTCAGAGGACTAAAGGTCTGGATTTAGCTCATTAGGATAATGGGAATATACATACTGCTAGCCTGTTATTGCTCTACGGGTGTTAGAAACCAGCAGTTGGTGGATCCATGGGAAGTACTTTTTGTTGATCTTCAGAACAAGGAATGCTTTCTATTGTTAATATTTTTAAAATTCCTTTTTGTAGAAGCAGCTAATAATAATGGCTACCGTATCCTGAGTACCTACTCCTCTGCTAAGCACTTTATAGGCATTCCCTTATTTGTTCCTCACTATAATATTGAGATTCCCATTTTGCCTTGGGTAGGGGCTGAAGGCCCATGATGAAAAAGGCGGCTAAGATAAAGATGGCTCAGAGGAACACAATTGGAGAAAATTAATAATAATAATAATAATAGCCTAATATTGGTCTTATTTAATCCATGCAACCACTCAGAGTTAATATCTCACTCATAACCAAGTACATGCCAGGGTATAGGAGGGCTTAATCTCTACTGCCTCCCAGTGTTCAGAGTCTGTCTCAAGCCATCAATTAGGTAGATGAGGAGACTGCATTGTGAGTGGGAGGAGAGGCTACAGAGGAGAGGCTGAAGGTCAGCCACTACTCCCCATCTAATATTTCTGAACTCTAGCTTTAATGATAGCTAAGGATCATATTTTTTTCTTTATGGAGATTATTTTTAGTATGAGGGGAAAAAGGACTCTGGTAGCTTTATCCAGGCCCAATCAATTTTACTTAGAGCCACTTGATTTTAATCATCTGTCGGTCTGCACAGAACATCTGGCAGATCCACTCCTGCTGGAGAAGCTGTAATAACTGGCCACTAATCATCTATGTTTAATGATACTCATTCCTCAAAGAGGTGTCCCAAACAGCTTTAGGTTCCTTACATGGCCTAACACAAGCAGAGCCTAAAAAAAAAAAATCTTTTGACCAATTCTCACATTCCCAAACACATCAAATCTCAACTTTTGCCCCTATTGCCAAATCACAGCATTGAAAGATTTCATTATACAAATTCAAATGTGGAGATCATGGTTGAACCACACCTCCCTGCAGCACACTATTTTTGGTACTTATATATAAGAATGTTTTTCTTGTGAATAAAATCACATTATAGGTGCTTATTAAAAATAAACAAATGGGACTACATCAAATGAAAAAGCTTCTGCACAGCAAAAGAAACCATCCTCAAAATGCAAAGGGAACCCACGGTGTGGGAGAACATAATTGCCAATGATACATCTGATAAGAGGTTAATTTCCAAAATATATAAAGAATTTATACAACTCAACATCAAGAAGACAAAAAACCCAATCAAGAAATGGACAAAGGACTTCAATAGATACTTCTCCAAAGAGGACATACAGGTGGCCAACAGACATATGAAAAAATGCTCAACATCACTAGTCATCACAGAGATGGAAATTAAAACTACAATGAGGTATCATACTTGTCAGAATGGCTATCATCAATAAATCAATAAACAACAAGTACTAGAGAGGATTTGGAGAAAAGGGAACCCTAGTACACTGCTGGTGGGAATGCAAACTGGTGTAGCCACTGTGGAAAACAGCATGGAGTTTCCTAAAAAAATTAAAAATCAAAATGCCTTTTGCCCTAGGCAGTTTGACCCAGTGGATAGAGTGTCAGCCTGTGGACTGAAGGGTCTCGGGTTTGATTCTGATCAAGGGCACATACCTCGGTTGCAGGCTCCTCCCAGGCCCAGGCTCTGGTGGGCGCGTGCAGGAGGCAACCAATTGATGTGCTTCTCTCACATCAATGTTTCTCTCTGTCTTTCCCTCTCTCTTCTTCTCACTCTAAAAATCAATGGAAAAATATCCTCAGGTGAGGATTTAAAAAACAAATACCTTTTGACCCAGCAATCCCACTTCTGGGAATATATCCAAAGAAACCCAAAACACTAATTGGAAAGAATGTATGTACCCCTATGTTCATAGCAGCATTATTTACAACTAGAGGCCCTGTGCACAAAATTCGTGCACTCAGCCCGGCCTGCACCCTCTCACAGTCCAGGAGCCCTCAGAGGATGTCTGACTAATGGCTTACAGTTGGACATCCTTAGCACTGCAGCGGAGGCGGGAGAGGCTCCCGCTCACTACTGCTACTGTGCTCGCCAGCCATGTGCCCAGCTTCTGGCTGAGTGGAGCTCCCCCTGTGGGAGCACACTGACTACCAAGGGGCAGCTCCTGCATTGAGTGTCTTCCCCCTGGTGGTCAATGTGCGTCATAGCAACCAGTTGTTCCGCCATTCGGTCAATTTGCATATTAGCTTTTTATTATATAGGATAGCCAAGATCTAGAAAGAGCCCAAGGCCCATCAGTAAATGAGTGGATAAAAAAGCTGTGTACATTCACACAATGGTATACTACTTGGCCATTAAAAAAAAAAAAAGGAAATCTTACCTTTTGTGATAGCATGGATGAAAGGACCTGGAGATTATTATGTTAAGTGATATAAGCCAGTGAGAGAACGACAAATACCATATGATCCCACTTAGATGTGGAATCTAATGAACAAATAAACTGACAAACAAAATAGAAATAGAGACATGGATACATGGAACATACCGTCGGCTGTTAGAGGGGATGGAGGTGGGGGTAGTCTGAATCAAAGAAGGTGGAGGTGGACTGTGCATTGAGCAATGGGTGCAAGATGGGTGTGTAGATGATGTTTTGCTGAGTTGTACACTTGAAACCTGTATAGTTTTTTGAACCAATATAAACCCCAATAAACTCAATAAAAAATAAAAGGCAGTCAAATCAGAAAAAGTAAGTAAAATTGTCTATTTGCAGTGACATGATCTTATATAAAAAAATCTAAATACTCCACCAAACAATTTTTAGAGCTAATAAACAAATTCAGTAAAGTTGCAGGATAAAAAAATCAACATACAAAAATCAGTTGTGTTTCTACATTAACAATGGACTATCTAAAAAATAAATAAAATAATCCCATTTATAACTATATCAAAAACAATAAAATACTTAGGGATAAATTTAACCAAGAGGGTGAAAGTTCTGTACACTGAAAAGTACAAGACTTGGATGAAAGAAACTGAAACAGAAACTAATAAATTTATATAAATCCCATGCTCATTGAGAAGAATTAATATTATAAAAATGTTCATACAACACAAAGCCATCTATGGATTCAATACAATCCTATCAAGTTTGCAATGGCATTTTTTTTACAGAAATGGAAAAAAATAATCCTAAAATTCTCAGGAAACCACAAAAGACCTCAAATAGCCAAAAAAACTTAGAAAGAACAATGAAATGATTTCACTTCCTGATTCCAAACTATATTACAAAGCTATAGTAAGCAAAATACTGTAGTGTTAGCATGAAAATGGACATATAAACCAGTGAAAGAGAATTGAGAGCCCCAAAATAAACCCATGGAAATACAATCAACTAATATTTGAAAGATCAGCCAAGAATACTTAATGAGAAAAATATGGTCTCTTTAATAAATGGTGTTAGGAATACTACATGTTCACATGTTTAAAAAAATGAAACTGAACTACCATCTTATAACACTCACAAAAATGAACTCAAAATGATTTACAGACTTAAATATAAGACTTGAAACCAAAAGACTCCTAGAAGAAAACATAGGGGAAAAGCTCCTTAACATTGATCATGGCAATGATTGATTTAAATATATATATATATATATATATATATATATATATATATATATATATATTACAAAATGATTACCACAACAAGGTTAGATAACACATCCAACACCTCACATAGTACCATTTGTGTGTGTGTTTGTGTGTGTGCATGTGAGTGTGGTGAGAGTTTTTAAGACCTACTCTCTTAGAAACTTAAAAGTATATAATATAGTATTGTTAACTATTGTCTCCATGCTGTACATTAGATCCCCAGAACTTATTTATCTTATAAATGGAGATTTGTACCATTTGGCAATGAATGTTAGGATATGACACCAAAGCATAATAAACAAAAGTAAAATAAACAAGTAGGACTACAGTAAACTAAAAAAGCTTCTGAAAGGTAAAAGAAATTATAAACAAGTTGAAAACACAACCTATGGAATGGGAGAAAATATTTGCAAACTACCTATCTGATAAGGAGTTAATATCCAAAATCTATAAGGAATTCATACAACTCAACACCAAGCAAAAAAAAGCAATTAGAAAATGGGCAGAGGACCTGAACAGACACTTCTCCCAAAAAGACATACAAATGGTATATATATATATATATATATATATATATATATATATATATATATATAATATGCAAATTGTCCCCACGGGAGTTCGACTGGGAGACCAGGAGTTCGATCGCTTGCTATGACCAGGGGGTGGTGCGAAATGAAGGAAGGCCCCAGCCAGCAGCCAGAAGGCCCTGATCGGCCCTGATCGCCAGCCAGGCCTAGGGACCCTACCCATGCACGAATTTCGTGCACCAGGCCTCTAGTAGATATATGAAAAGATGCACAACTTCACTAGCCATTTGGGAAAATGTAAATCAAAACTACAATGAGCCCGGCTGGTGTTGCTCAGTGGTTGACCCATGAACCAGGAGGTCATCAGTTCGATTTCCAGTCAGGGCACATGCCCAGTTTGCAGGATCGATCACCAGTAGGGGGCATGCAGGAGGCGGACGATAGATGTTTCTATCTATCCCTCTCCCTTCATCTCTCTCTAAAAAAATCAAAGACATATTAAAACAAACTACAATGAGATATCATTTCACACCTGTTAAAATGGCTATTATCAACAAGAAAAGTAATAACAAGTGTTAGAGAGATTGTGGAAGAAAAGGAACCCTCATTCACTGCTAGTGGGAATGTAAGCTGGTACAGCCACTATGGAAAACAGTATGGAGGCCCCTCAAAAATTTAAGAATAGAGTTGCCACATGACCCAGAAATCCTTCTTCTGGTTATCTACTTGAAAGATTTGAAAACATTTATTCACAAAGTCATATGCAACACTATGTTCATTGCAGCATTATTCAAGGTGGCCAAGACATGGAAACAACCCAGTGTCCTTCGATAGATGATTGGATAAAGAAGATGTGGTACATATATACAGTGGAATACTACTCAAACATAAGAAAAGACAAAGTACTGCCATTTGCAACAACATGGATGGACCTCAGGAATATTATGTTAAGCGAAATAAGTCAGTAATAAAAAGCTAAGGATTATGATTTCCCTCATATGTGGCATATTAAACTGAAACTCACAGAAACAGATGACAGTATGGTGGTTACCAGAAGGAAGGGAGATAGTGAGATGTAAAGGGTAAAAAGTGCCAAATATATGGTGATGGAAGATGATTTGACTTTGGATGGTGGGCATACAATGTAATGTACAGATGATTTATTATAGAACTATACACTTGAAACCTATATAGTCTTATTAACCAATGACACCCCAATCAATTTAATTCATTAAAATAAATAAATAAAATCAATAAAAACAAAAGCACCACACCTATTCTTTTATGTTTTGTACCAGTGCAGAGAGGGAAAGCATCATTAATCATACCGTACTTCCTATGAAGGCATAAACTGGAAAACTGTTTCAGATGCTGAGCCAATCCAGACACCAGGATTGCTTCAGCTGCCATTTCAATCAAGCCTGCCCATTAGACTGCTAGCCTAAAATCAACTCACTATAGAAAGACACTTCTGAAGGGATTTTTGTAGTGCATTTCCATTTCTGAATGAAATCCACAGTTGAACTTCCTCTGACTTTTGATCGGCATTAAGAGAGCTCTTCTTGTGGCTCAGGAAAGGGGAATGAGAACGTGAAAGAGATGGGCACCAAAAGGTCGCAGCTATATCACACAAAAGAATCATTTTCTCTGGGTTCAGCCACAGCCAAGACTCAAAAGAAAATGCATAAGCCCTTATGACATCACCCTTATTTACCCCAAATGACCATAGAGTACATAAACTGGGCTAAACTGAGCTCACAGAGGCTTGATGCAGGCTGAGGGTCCTCCCAGGAAAATCCCTTGACAATGACAAAGACTCCACAGACCTCTCCCTATATTGGCCACAATGACCTATGCTTTGTAAGGACAGTTGTGGAAAGCATCCTATTTTATATGGCATCAGAAATGGAATAATTCACATGCTTCAGACAGAGAGATAGTAGAGTAGATGGAGAAAGCAGGCACTGAAGTTTGCCTGGGTTCAAGTCTGAACTCTGCAATTCACAAGTTGTGTGACTTTGGGAAAGTTACTCATTCAGCAAATGTTAACTGAGGTTATTTATTTATTTCAGGCATTTTGGAGACCTCAATGAACAAATCAGGTACAGATCCCTGCCTTTATAAAGCTTGAATTCTTGTGTGTGTGTGGCGGGGGGGGGAATACAATAAACTTCACACAGTTTATACTATGTTTGAATGAAAAGTGCTAGGGAGAAAAGAAAAAGTAGAACAAGATAAGGGAAATCAGAAGATTAGATGGAAGAGAATCAACTTAACCTCTCCGGCCTCAGTTTCCACATCTGAAAAATGGGTATAATAAGTGATTTATAAAAGTGGAGTGCTTAGCACATAGGACATGCTTCATTAGTTTAAACTATTGTTATTACTGCCCCATGATATCACTTGGCCAAAGACTGTTTCCTACCAAAATGTCATTAGTCCCCTAGAAAAATACTTCCTCAGTTCATCTTTTTTGTGGAAATAGTCACAGCATCCCATCCCAGAATCAGGCAGAGTTCAGGAATGGCCGAGAAGAAGAAGCCAGCTAGACTGGGTGCCACTTGTGTAATGATCCCTATTATATAGAGGATAAATATAGAAACTCAATACTATATGTATATCTATGAAATCTGTTTCCTTCTTCGATGAGTGACACCTCATCACTCTTCCACTTAACCATGACTCCATTTATTGATGCTTTCCTTTAAACAACCCTTTACTTGTTTTACTAGTGCCTTATTTCCAAGTCCCCTGCCTTCATTCAATGGCTACAGAAATTATAATCTTAAGGAGTTCAGAGGTTGCTTTTGGCTTGCGTCCAGGGTCAAGCCTTTCATAAGTTTTAATTTCATTGCTAATCATTATTGAAGGCTCTTTGTGAAGTAGGAAGACTGCACTAGCTTTCTGTCAGATACACTTGGGGAGAAAGCTTAAGAAACAGCAAGAGAAAAATGTTGAAAGAAAACAATAAAGGAGAGCCCTCATTCCAGAAGCCATATTCTCTAAGACACTAGAGATGCCAAGAAGGTAGAAATGCTCAGATACAGCTTCCTTGAGCTCCTTAACTTCATCCATTTATTCTATATATGTATCTTTCAGGGTGGGGAGTGAGTGGAAATGGGGAGATATTTGTAGAATAGTATATGAGAACCATCAAAGAAAGGGAATCACGGAAGGAATTAAGGGAGACAATGAATCCAGCCGGCATGGGTCAGTGGTTGAGCATCGACCTATGAACCAGGAGGTCACAATTTGATTCTGTTGTGGGCTCCATCCCCAGTAGGGGGTGTGCAGGAAGCAGCCAATCAATTATTCTCTCTTATCATTGATGTTTCGATCTCTCGCTCCCTCTTCTTTCCTGTCTGAAATCAATAAAATATATTTTTAAGACAGAGAAAGAGAGAGAGAATATGAATACAAACCAGAGGTCTTAAACCAAATTAAACTCCAGGGACCAGCATTACAAGAGAAAAAGGAAAAGGAAAAGAGAATACAGGGACACAAACATTTGCCATGTGAATAGGGTTTAAAGCATGAAGCTCAAATGGACATTTGAGGACTGAAGCTCAATCTCTCCCCTCCCCTCTTTATTTAAAAGCAATAAGTTATGGGGATCTAATATACAGCATGGTGACTATAGTTAACAATACTGTATTATATACTTGAAAGTAGCTAAAAGAACTAATGTTCTGCCCTAGCTGGTTTGGCTCAGTGGATAGAGCATCTGACTGCAGACTGAAGGGTCCCAGGATCGATTCTGGTCAAGGGCACATGCCCAGATTGCAGGCTTGCTCCCTAGTAGAGGGCATGCAGGAGACAGCCAACCAATGATTCTCTCTCATCACTGATGTTTCTATCTCTCTCTCCCTCATCCTTCCTCTCTGAAATCAATAAAAAATATATTTTTTTTAAAAGAACAAATGTTCTCATCATAAAAAATAAATGCTACTTATGCAAGGTGATAGATGTGTTAATTAACCGTATATTGTAATAAAAGTTTTGCAATATATATATGTATACCAAATCATGTTACACACCTTAAGCTTACACAATGACATATATCAATATTATCTTAATAAAGCTGGAAATTTTTTTTTAAATTTATTGTTTAAAGTGAAGAACTATAACCACACCAAGCTGGTGCCCACCCTGTTTCTCAATCCCCCCAGCTTTCCGAGCTCTTTTTAGGAACATCCAGTTTCTGGCCCTTTGGTCATAACACTGATTTCTGGCAGAACACAAGGCCACGAGATGGCGGGGGAGAGAAGGCTTCCTAATCAACCCCCCGCAGAATGGAGATGAGAGTAATTGTTTTCCACTAGCCCTTTCATCAATTCCTATAATTGCGTTCCATCGGGCCACCTTTTCTCTCATAAGCACTCTATTGCAACAGAGGCCATCTTCCTCTCAGAGTCCCTGGCTGGCTCCAACTCATCACACCTGTCCCTGCCATGTCTGGCTCCATGTGAGCACTCAAACTTGCAGTCAGATCTCTTTGGCCAGATGCTCCACCTCAAATTGCCAAAGACACACCGCACCAGCTTTAGTTTTAGAACAAAAGCACGCTGCAGTCCAAGGGAGAGAGCTAGAAAAGCACAGAGTAAAGACACAACGCAGGAAAAACTGCTGCTCAAGATACAACCTGACCACGAATTAGATAGGTTCAGGTTTAATCAAGTGTATTTGGTAACTTTCGTGGGGGATTAGCTAATGGAACAGCTTCTTAAAAGGGATGGGAAAGGATGGATGCTTGACTCCAAACTCTTCCACTTATTAGCTGTGTGATCTTGGGTATGATACTTAACTGGCCTGTGCCTCCATTTTCACATCTGAAAAAAAGTTATATTGAGTGGCCGGTGGGGGGGGGGGGGTTAGGGGGAAAAGGAGACATATGTAATAGTTTAAACGATAAAAAAATAAGTAAAATAATTCTTATTTAAAAAAAGTTATATTAATAGTATTTACCTTATAAAGTTGTCACGAATATCCAATGGAACCCTGCCTGACACAAGGTAAGTAAGTACTTAGTAAGTGATGTAATTATGGAAATGGTAGCTTTGGACTCTGCTTACCCAGGTACCATTTCAGTCCACTAAAGCTACATCTGGTGAACTGAAATATATTTTAGATCATAATGCCTGCCCTCAAGGCCTGTAAGAGTTAAAGCCACTCCGAACTCCTGTAAATGATAAAGCCCACCTCTGTCATCATTATTATAGCATCACTTCAAAATACATAAACAATAAAGACTCCTTTGATTAGTCTGTCAGCATGGTAAAGAGACTTTTCCTGTTGGCTCCCAAACCTACTCCCATTCACAAAAATTCTCCGAAGATGCCCCTTTATGTATTTGTCTTGTTTCTATCTTTAGATGAGAAAAATCAAGACTCTGAGGCTCAGAAAAAAAAATTCACCTAAGCCAGTGGTCAGCAAACTCATTAGTCAACAGAGCCAAATATCAACAGTACAACGACTGAAATTTCTTTTGAGAGCCAAAATTTGTAAACTTAAACTATATAGGTAGGTACATTGTTATTAACTTAATTAGGGTACTCCTAAGCTGGCCTTTGCTAAAAACGTCCTCAATCTGATTGAGGTACATTCACTGAGGTCGACCCCTTCCAACTCTCCCATCCTCAACTCGTGCATGAATCCCGCACACCTTCCCCCGCGCTGCATATCCCGCCGCCTGCGCTGCGTCTCCCCTCGCCTGACCTACCGACACCCCCACTTCTTCTAACGCCACTTCTTCAAAATAGACTCGCCCAGGCTGAAAACTGACTTCTGCGCATGGGCCACGAAGTTTCAATCGCACTGTACGTGCATTCCCGCACATGGTATTTTGTGGAAGAGCCACACTCAAGGGGCCAAAGAGCTCGTGAGCCGCGGTTTGCCGACCACTGGCCTAGGCCCTTAAAGTCAGGGTTACTAGAAGAAATTGTATTGCACAATGGTTAGGTTACTGAACCATTGGGTTTGCAATCTGGCCTAGTTGTTATATGATTTGAGCAAGTCACTTAATCTCTATTAGTCTCAGTTTTGTCATCTGAAATATGAGGATAATAGTTGTAGCCACTTCCTAACATTAACTGAAATAAAGTCATTAATGCATTGAGCATAGGACCCAGCCCACGGTAAAAAAAAGAAAAAGCATTAAGTGTTTGTCCTGTGGCTTAGAGGACATAAGTAAATATTCGCAGCCATAGTGCCATTGTCATCATTAGTCCCCATAGTTGATTCAATGAGGATCTTCCAAAGAAGCCCACATCCTAATCCCTGGAACCTATGAATATGTTACTTTATATGGCCAAGGAAACTTTGCAAATGGGACTAAATTAAGGATCTTGAGATGGGGAGATTGTCCTGGATTATCCAGATGCTTCTTATGTAATCAAGAGTCCTTATTAGAGAGAGAGAGACGAGTCAGAGAAGATGTGACAACGAAAAGAGAGGTCAGAAAAATAGGACTATGAGCCAAGGAATATGATTAGCCTCTAGAAGCTGAAAAAGGCAATTAAATAGATTATCCACTAGACATTCCAGAAACAATGTTGTCCTGCCAACACCCTGGTTTTAGACTTTCTGAACTCCAGAACTATAACATAATAAATGTGTGTTGTTTTAAGCCAAATTTGTGGTAATTTGTTAAAGCAGCAATAGAAAATTAATAATCTTTTTCCATGTTTCCTGCATAAACATACAAGTGATTAAATGAATCCCTTAGAGTCATGATAATAATTCTGTTATGAAAGAGTATTTTTCCCTCCAAGAAAGAGATGACCAAATCATACTGTGGAATGTCCTTGAAATAAACAGACTAATTTTTATCTTACTCAAGCCAGAAGTACTGACCTGAACCAAACCACTTTGGGCTCCCTAAGAAATATGACTCTGAAGCCGTGACTTTCCACCTTGGTTGCACATTTGGATCACTTGGGAAGACTTAAAAACACTATCAGTGCCCAAAAGGCACCCCAGACCAATGGCATCAGAATATCTGCCAGTTGGGACCCAAACATCACTATTTTTTAAATCCCCATGCCAGGTGTTTCCAAAATACAGCCAGGATTGAGAACCACTGCTCTAAATTTTTTTAAAACAAATCTATCAAGGTCCTTAGGCAGTCTTCACCCCTCCAAAGAATCATCGCACACACCATTCATTAGCTACCCAGACCTGGGACATTTTGAAGCCTCAGTCGCTAGCCAAAAAATTAAATAAATTATATATATTAAATATATATATATATATATACATATATATATATATATATTAAATAAATATATATTTTTTTCTCCAGTCTGTCTTAGTTTGTTCAGCTGCTATAACAAAATGTCACAGAACTGGGTGGCTTATAAACAACAGAATTTTATTTCTCACAGTTCTAGAGGCAGAGATGTCCAAGATCAAGGTGCGTGCATAGTCAGGTGAGGGCCCTCTTCTGGTTCATGGTTGGTACCTTGTCCTCACATGGTGGCAGAGCTAAGGATCTCTTTATTTTTTTTTTAAATATATATTTTATTGATTTTTTACAGAGAGGAAGGGAGAGAGATAGAGAGCTAGAAACATCGATGAGAGAGAAACATAGATCAGCTGCCTCCTGCACATCTCCTACTGGGGATGTGCCCGCAACCCAGGTACATGCCCTTGACCGGAATCGAACCTGGGACCCTTCAGTCTGCAGGCCGATGCTCTATCCACTGAGCCAAACCGGTTCCGGCCTAAGGATCTCTTTAGAGCCTCTTTTGTAAAGCACTGATCCCATTTTTGTTCATTCAACAACTTTTTATTGAGCTCCCACTATGTGTCAGGGTCTCTAATCCCACTCTTGAAGGTTTCACCTAAATGACATAAGTACCTCCCAAAGGCTCCACCTACTAATGCCATTACCTTTGAGGGTTAGGATTTTAACATATGGATTTAGAGAGGTGACAAACATTCAGAGTATACAATAGTCAGGATTTATATATCTTCACTCCTCCCTAAATTAATAGACCCCTCCATTCCTTCTCTCCCCTGGAGCTTTGCATACCCCCATAGATTTAGCACAATCTTACATATAACACCCTCAATAAATATTTATTGAATTAACCTGACAGTGTCTGTTGCCATTTTGGTCTCTATCACCTGCTGTGTCACAGAAAAGATCCTTCCTTGGAAACTGTGAACTCCCAACTCACATCTGTGCCAAATAATCTGGAACAATCAATGTGAAACATATGTTGGATCTCTGGAAAGAAGGGATGTTAAGGCCAATAGCAGAGTTACAATATGACAAAAAGTGCTGGTACTTGTTTGTAAGTACATTTTAAATATAAATCAGTTCAATCTAACCTGGCTCAACATATACTGAGTGTCTACCATATCATAGCAGGGCACTCTGTTAGTCTTTGTGGAAGGACTTAGATATCATCGCTGTCCTTGAGATACTTTCAGTCTAGCAAGGAGGGATGAGGCAAGTATATTTATAATTGTCAGGCAAAAAATTGGATAAATGTCACAGGAGAAGGGGATAAGGAAAGGCTTGGAGACAGGCCTTACAAAATTTGTAAAATTTTTCCAGAGGGCTTAGCTACCTGGAAGTGGGGGATGCTGCTGGAGGTTCAAAAATAACTATCACTCGGTGTGACTGTGCTAAGAATTTTATGCACTAGCACACTCAATCCTCACATCCCCATGAGTTAGGTACAATATCATCATTCTGAGATTCTGAAAGGCTAAACAACTTGCTTAAGGTCCTACACAGAAAGTAGAAAAAGTAGGACCTGAACCCAGGTTTGTCTACTTACTCCAGTGCCTTTGCTCTTTTTAAAAAAATATATACTTTTAGAGAGAGAGAAACATCAATGATGAGGGAGAATCATTGTTTGGCTGCCTCCTGTACACTCCCTACTGGGGATCAAGACCACAACCCAGACATGTGCCCTTGACTGGAATCAAACCTGGGACCCTTCAGTCTGCAGGCAGACACTCTATCCACTGAGCCAAACCGGTTAGGGCCAATGCCTCTGCTCTTAATCGCTATATTATGTTACTTTCCTTGATGCTCTAACTGACCCGCTAACTGCACATATTGCAATCATTCACTTGGAAATCTCCTCTCTGTCAGAAATGGCTCATGACAACCAGCTCTTCTTAGTGACCCATAGAATTCTCCATCATGTGTGCCACATGTTCATCTAGTCAAATTCTCATCTCAGGAGGTCCTCATACAGATGGACAGCCTTTGGCAGACAGGGTTGCCCTGGAACACCACAGAAGGATATAGTGACTATTCTTAGAAAGCCAAAATATGACAATTACAAAGTTAGAGTCCAATAGAGCAGGTGTGTAAGCTACATTAGCTGGATGGAGAAACTATTTTAAATCATGCTTTTTTTCTTTTAACAAATGTATTGAATTTATTCGGGTGACATGGTTAATGAAATTATATAGGTTTCAGGTGTACAACTCTAGAATACATCCCCTGTATATTGTACTGTGTTCACCACCCCAAATCAAGTCTCCTTCCATCACCATTTATCCCCCTTTATCCTCTTCCACTTGACCCCACCCCCTTTCCCTCTAGTAATCACCATACTGTTGTCTGTGTCTATGAGGTGTTTTTTTGTTTGTTTTTTTACTTTTTTTATGAGGTTTTTTTTGCTTAATCTCCTCACCTACTTCATCCAGCCCCCTAACCCCTCATCCCTCTGACAGCTGTCAATCTATATGACCCTGAGAAAATCACTTAACATTTTTAATTAAATTTATTGGGATGACATCTATATATATAAAAGGCTGACTAACCATACGTACATCTGACCATCCATCCAATGACCAGCCGGTACATATGACGCACATTGGCAATTTAAAAATAAATGTTGACTCACGCATTATTAATAAATCACAAGGACAAACTCTAGACAGAGAGGACTATTCCTACCTGAACCTTTTTTCGGACATCGTCAGTTATATGTTGCTTTCTCTCGAGTTCGAAGAGCATGTGTGTGACATTAAATTAGTCAAGCACTCTGAAAGTGTTTTTACTCTTAATGTGGTATACAGGGAGATATTAGAATAAGTTTAATCAATTTATCAGTCATTGTTTTTATTAATGTTGTTTTTATATCATGTTTTGGTTGTTTTTAAATCATGTTGTTATTGTTTATTTACTAATCAATTTATATATTATTTTCATATACATTTTACTAATTTTCTTTCATCTCTCACACCTCTATTATAGAGAAAGGGCGAATAGTGATATTAAAATATTTTTTATTTGAATTTTATACTATATTATATATACTATTTTGACATGTAATTTTTTGCAGTAATGTAATTACTACACGAATCTTTCTTCTAATTAATTCCTTTCAATGTGCACAAATCCATGCACTGGGCCACTAGTTGGTTAATAAAATTATATAGGCTTCAAGTGTACAATTCTATGAGGCATCATCTGTATATTGTATTGTGTGTTCACCACCCAAAGTCAAATCTCCTTCTGTCACCATACACTTGACCCTCTCTACCCTTCATAACACCCTTATCCACCTTCCCCTCTGGTAACCACCATATTGTTGTCTGTGTCTATGAGGTTTTGTTTGTTAATTTGTTGCTTTCAGTTTTCTATCCCACATATTAATGAAATTTAAAGCCACATGCAAATGAATGAAGCTAGACTATTACTTGTCCCCATATTAAAAAATTGGCTCAAAATGAATCAAAGACCCAAACATAAGACCTGAAGCAACTTTCAAGTATGCATTACAGTATTACTAACTATAATTATCATGCAGTACATTACAGCCACGTGATTTACTTATTTGATAACTGGAAATTTATACCTTTTGACTACCTTCACCCATTTTGGCATTCCACACCCTGCTTTGGTAACCATGCATCTGTTCTCTGTATCTATGAGGGTTATTTTTAGATTGCACATACAAGTGAGATCATATGGTATTTGTCTTTCCCTGTCTGACTTATTTCATTTATCATATGCACTCAAGATCCACTTACATATTTCTTTCTTGTTATGGCTAATTTATATATATATATATATATATATATATATATATATATATATATATATACACACACACACACACACACACACACACACACACACACACACACTCTAGAGGCCTGGTGCACAGAATTCATGCACGGGTAGGGTCCCTAGGCCTGGCCTGTGATCAGGGCAAATCGGGGCCTTCCAACTGCCGGCCAGGACCTCCCTTCCCTGACTGCCAGCTGCCAGTGGGGCCTCCCTTCATCCCATGCCACCCCCTGGTGGTCAGCACACGTCATAGCAAGTGATTGAACTCCTGGTTGTGGGAAACTGTTTATTGCCTTCACTATCTGATAAGCATAGACAGAGAACCCCCGAAGGCTGGGTGCCTTTGAAGCCCTCCCAAAGGTCGGAGCTAGGAGCCACCTCTGTTTGTCCAGACAGTGGTAGCTGAAACTACTCCCCCATTTATTATTATGTAAATCCTTGCTGATGGGCTAGTCTGCCTGTTGCAGGGGGTCACCTGCCTAGGGCTATGCTATGGGTGCATCCCAGATCAATAAAAGCTTGGTGAGGCCTGAGCACAGGAGAGGAAGTCCTTCGGGACTTGTCGCCTGGTCCCCCAATATTGCAAAATTATCTCGTGTCTTTTTCTCTCATTTGTTGTGCGGCTCCTCTTTCAGATACTGAACCCTACTCCACGCGAGTCGTGGAAGGAAACACTCAACACCTGGTCTCTCGGTCAAACTCCCGAGGGGACACTTTGCATATTAGCCTTTTATATATATAGATTCTTTATGTATTCATCTATCAATGAACACTTAGATCATCTCCATGTCTTGGCTATTGTAAAGAATTAAATAATGCCACAATGAACATTAGGGTACATTAGGGTGCATTTATCTTTTTTGAGTTAGAGTCTCAGTCTCTTCATCTATAAAAGTGTGTGAGAGAGAGAGAGAGAGAGAGAGAGAGGGAGGGAGGAAGAGAGAGAGAGGAAGAGAGAGAGAGAGAGAGGAAGAGAGAGAGAGAGAGAGAGAGAGAGAGAGAGAGAGAGAGAGATTGGTGAACCTTGGCCTTTTTTAGAGCCACGCTACAGAAAATGTTATCCACCCAATAGTATCTGTATCACCCAGAAATTTGTTAGAAATATAGAATTTCCTCAGGTCCCACCCCAGACCTTCTGATTCAAAATCTGCATTGTAAGCAGAATTGTAGTTGATTTATATACATTGAAGTTTGAGCAGTACTGACTTAAGTGAAGTGAAAGGAAAATGAGAGAATCTATATAATTTCATCAGCAAGTTAAGGAGGCCAAAGTTGGGGGTAGGTATGAATGGGCAGTTGAAAAATATTTAAAAATCTTGGATCAGTTACTGTGGGGTTGGATGAAAGGATGGTGAAGCAGCCAGGATTTTCCCTCTGAGATTGGAAAGCGTGAGCTTATACTGAACCCAATCCAAGTACTTTTTAAGGGAGAAGAGAGAAGATAGCACATATATGAATACTACCATTTACTGACTGAACATTATACTTTTATGTGTTATGTAATCATCATAACAATTACCAGATAGGTATTGTAAAGAATTTAGAGCAGTGTCTTGCATATAGTAATTGCTCAATAAATGTTAACTTTTATTGGCATTTGCAATAAATGCTGTCTTAAGCTGCCAACTAAAGGAGCTAGAGGCAAGAGAGAGAGGATCCAAAGTAACAGAACCATACTCACTTTATTGCAATGTTAACTTCAATAAAGAGGAAAGAGAAAGCAAACCAATGTCTGCTCAGATTTCAAATGTCCTAAGTGAAATTTCTCTTTCTAGGAAGTTTCCTGGCTTTGACTCTGAGTTCTTCTCTCTTTGCACTGAAGAGTGTAGAATATTACCCTGGCAATAAGCAACTCTGCTTGAGGAAGTCAGGATAATTCTATTCTATTTATAAAAGGCAAAGCAAATGCCAGAAGAGGCTGTAGGACTGGGGCAGAGCTTGAATTCCTTTGGAAGGAATCCATCTCATGATCTTGAGAGAGAATAGTTTCAGACTGGGCAGCTTACTTCAGTACTTTCAGGAGCAGGGTGCGGGGGGCGGGGGGGCTTCCCTCTCAACACCCTCTAGGACTAGCAATCCCTGCACCCCAAAGCTTGGGCTGAGAGTGAAATCTTTCTATATCAACTGCTACTTTTGTAAGGAATATTCGGAAGGGAACTTTGAAGTCATTGAAAAAAAATCATTGAAACAAGAAGTGTCCAAAGCCTCAGCTGGGAACCACAAAACTTGGAAAGCTCTTTGCGTCAAAGGAATCCAAGAAGAAAAACACAGTAAATCCCCGTCATCCTGTCTAATTCTAAAGCCCAGGCATTACACTTATGAATGGAACTTTTGCCAATTCTTCAGTCCTGAACACATCACCATTAGCTGTTCTCCTTTAGACCTGCCTGCCCCCTTTTCATCCAGGGCTATTAACTTTCAGAATGCAGTCACCAGGCCTTATTCAGTGGCCTAAGGTCATTATAATGATGAATAAGGTGATTTTAAGCGACTGGAGGAAGGAAGCCCTGTGGGATTCAAAGTGCTAAAAGAAAGGCAGGGTAGGGTATTCTGGCAATTTGGGCCTCAAATTGCTTTGTAATAAGAACAATGCGGGTGCAGTGAACCCTAAACCCTCCCAAAATAACAGGTCTAAACCTGGCGAGCAGATCAGATAGGCCAGGCTTGCAGTAGGTTGAAAGACCTCCAAGAGAACACCAGAAGCTACCACAAAGTGAGTAGAACCCAAATATCCGTGGTACAGGGGATATATTTGGAAGTGTCTGCTCCACACATAACGATCCCCTTATAACTCCTATCTGATTTATAAATGTGTGCCCCTTGTTTCCATTACATAACCCTAGCCTCCTGGGCCAAAGGTCACTTATCTAGGGGTAGGCAACTGACTCGATCGATCAGTGCCCATTCCCTGTGACTTGGTCATTGGTACTAAGCCAGCCAGTAGCTTTCTATGAGACCGAACTGTAACATATGAACTTAGGAGATAACGAAGCTATCTCTTGCCCACTCCGTGCTCTCATCTACTAAGTGAGAAAAAAATAAGCTGACGTGCAGAGGGAACCAGATAGGAGACACCAAAAAAATAAAAAATAAAAACAGCCCAACAACTTCCCATTTCCAAAACTCTGTTCATTCCCAAGAGTCAGTCACATTCCTCTTGTGCTTAAACTAGCTCCAGCTGGTTTCGCCTTTTGCAACTAAAGGATAGAAATGAATAAATAACATGTCTAAAGGGGCAGCTGCTACTCAGTTCCTGGTGACTGTCACCATGCAGCAGTCTAGGCCCTGTGATGCGAAGTATTTCAAGTTTTTCAAGAAAGTTGCAAACCTATATTTTACATCAGGGGTGGGGACCCTTTTTCCTGGCAAGGGCCATTTGGATATTTATAACATCATTCGCAGGCCATACAAAATGATCCACTTAAAAATTAGCCTGCTGTATTTGGTCAAACATTTCATTAACTCACCCCTAATGCCCTGGCAGGGCCAGACCAAATGATTTCATGGGCCTTATACGGCCTGCAGAAGAGACGTTCCCTACCCGTTTCACGTGAAAAATTCCACTCGTATACACTGGTAATGAAATCAAATTCTAGAAAACATTGTCAATATAAAGTATATCTGTGGCCTCAGTGTGGTTTGCGGACCCCTGAATCGTGACCTCAGTCAGCAAATTTCCTATCTCACCTGCTGTTTCCTTACTTCCTAAATCTTGCATCTATTACTATATTTTTCATGTATACCCATTTGTGCTGCATTACACTGATATTTGGGCCAACCTTGATCTATTTCCTTTTGGTCTTGCTGACTAGCTAGCTAAACATATAGTGATCAGAAATGTGGATTGCAAAAGCCAAACTATCTGGTCAAATTCAAGTTCTGCTGATTATTAGCAGAATTTTCCCAGTTTCCTTACAGGTATGGTCATAGATTTGAAGAGCTGTAGTTTCTCCGTTTATCAAATGGAATACCTGTCACACTTATGAATGTTATTTTTTGTTGTTGTTATGAATATTGTTTGAATATCTGACTAGCAGCCATACTATTACTCTGGCCTCCCAGAAAGTACAGATCTCTCCCTTTTTCCCTGATTGCAATGACTCTTGGGGGTTCAATGAGTACTCAGGTTTGTGTCTACCTTCCGGCCCCAGAAATTTTTCTGGTCTCTGTTGAATGACACGGTGCTAAAGATGTCTCTAGTTTCTCTATTTAGCACACGAAGCAGCTGTTTATGTAATCCCTAAGGTTTTTTAAAGTAAAGAATGACTTTTGGGGAAAGTGCTCTTAATACTGTGCCTATAAAAAACAGAGACTCCTTTATTTATAGTTGTGTCCTGATTCTGTCTACTTTTCCAGTCTTTTTTTCCTGCCACTGACCCAGAACATTCTTATGCTCACTATTTCCTAAGTACACCACCTCTCTGGAACCTCCATTCATTGACACATGATATTCCTTTTATAATGTCCTTACTTTCTCTACTTGCCTTGAAAACTCATATTTCTCTTTTAAGACTCAAGCATCACTCCTCTAGCAAGTCCTCTCTGACTCCTTGACCCCCAATGTCACCCACATCTTTCCTGCTCATGTTAATGATTTGCTTACTTGTCAATTTCCAAATTCCTCCCTCCTTGAGTCTCTTCAGCCTTCCTGTAATCTTCAGTGTCTTTATCAACAAAATGAGTAAAATCCCATGATGAATTTACACGAGAAACATGCAAAGGGCTTAACATGGTCCTTTGCGTACAGTATGTGAACAGATACTACTTGTTTGGTAGAACTTTGTCTCCCAGCTGAGTTCGAGGGCAAGGTTGAGGTAATATATTTTTGTACCCCAGCCTGTAGCACAGAGCTGGCCACACATAGCGTTCTCAGGGCATGTATGTTGAAAAAGCAAATAAGATGAATGAATGAATGTTGCTTCCCCCTTTCAAAGCTATCTGCCTTATATATGCGGAAATGGTTAATGTATAGTCAGGTTTAAATAAACCAAAGCTACAGATCGCATTCCGCTACAGCAGCAAAAAGCACTCTAAACTCCTCTGAATATTTTCTGCTCTACTACCATGCCATCATTGACCAGCAAAAGTGTCCCCAGATCAGGGAACAACTTGCCAAACAACATAATACCATCCACCTGAGCATCAGGTAACATGAGCTAGACAATGACATTCGTTGAAACCTGGCTGTTTCCCCGAGACACTAGAGAGGAAGAATATTGACATTCCTGGTTTTCCAGCAGCTAATTTTGCCCCACCTATATTATCACCAAAAGTAGAGTTATCTAACCTCATAAGAGCCCTTCCCTAGCCTTATTCCATTCCCCTCTAGGCCCACATTGTATTGATGCTGCCTTTGGCTATACGATTCTTCCTGTTTAGAATGCCCTTCCCCTTCCACTCTGACCATCCAAATCCTACCTATACTTCTTGAGCAAGTTGCTTCATTTTTTTTTAAACTTATGAATTGTTTATTTCTGGAAATTTCCCCCTTTTTTTATTGAATTGATTGGGGTGGCACTGGTTAACAAAATCATAGCTTCAGGTGCACAATTCCACAACTGCAGTCACTGTGGAGGGCAGTATGGAGCTTCCTCAAAAAAATTAAAATTGAAACTGCCTTATGACCCCGTGATTCCAATTCTGGGAATTTATCCAAAGAAACCCCGAAATACCAATTCAAAAGAATATATGCACCCCTATGATCACTGCAGCATTATTTACAATAGCTTGATATTTCTGTGCCCCCATTTCCCGTACTGAAAAACTGGGGAAATAACAGTATATAGTGGATAGGATTGTTTTATTATATGAATTGATACATGTAAGGTGTATAGAGGGCTGAGCACACAGTAGGTCTTCAGTAAATGTTAGTTATATACTATTTTTAGGTGGGAATGTTTGGATGGGTGAGAGAATCAAAGAAGAAAAAGAAAGTGAAGACGAGAAGAAAGCTGTTGGAAAACTTCTTAGAAGGTACAGGAGAGAATGGATCCTCTTCCACTTACTGTGTGACCTTAAGTACTTTACTTTCCCACGTCTCAACTTCCTTGCTATAAAATGGAGATGACAATAGTGCCTACCTCATGACATTATTGTGAGGATCAAACAAAACGATACATGAAACATACTTCCCCACGGGGAAGGACTTGGGGAGAAGGACAGAGAATAGCTTAAAAGAAATCTTGTGAGACCAAAAAGACTGAAAGGTGTTTTTTTTTAATTCCAAGTGAATAATTTTCAGTTTCATGATAGAGTAGAACCTTGTGAAGTTTTCTTTAAAAGCTTAAATATTTTTCTAGTGCTAATAAATTTATTGTGATTTCTTATTCAAGTGCATTGAAAAGGCTTTTTATATTTAAGTAGTTTCAAATGTGTCTGAAACCTTTTCCAGGTAATTGTATTATACAACAATGGTTAGTATGAAATTAAATTGTATCAGTTGACATGAATTCAGCAATAAGCTAACTAAGTTTTATCTTTAAAGAAACATTCTATCCAGCCCTGGCCAGTTTGGCTCAGTGGATAGAATGTCGACCTGCAGACTGAAGGGTCCCGGTTTTAATTCCAATCAAGGGCACGCACCTCGGTTGCAGGAGGCAACCAATTAATGTGTCTCTCTCACATCAATATTTCTCTCTGTAGTTCCCTCTCTCTAAAAATCAATGGAAGAATATCCTCGGGTGAAGATTAAAAAAAAAAAGAAAAAGAAACATTCCATCCAAAGCATAAAAACATAAACCATATTGATATTCTAGAGTAGAATTTTAAGTAAAATAATTGTTGATTACCTATTTTCTTTAAAAGTGACTTTTACTCCCACTTCTAGGAATATATCCTAAGAATCCTGAAACACCAATCAGAAAGAATATATGTACCCCTATGTTCATAGCAGCACAATTTACAATAGCTAAGATCTGGAAACATCCCAAGTGCCTATCAGTAGATGAGTGAATAAAAAAGCTGTGGTGCATTTACACCATGGAATGCTATGTAGCTGTAAAAAGAAGGATCTCTTACCCTTTGAGACAGCATGGAGGGGCCCGGAGATGCTAAGCAAAATAAACCGGTCAGTGAAAGACAAGTATCACATCACATGATCTCAATCATATGTGGAATCTAATGAACAAATAAACTGATGGACAAAATAGATCCAGAGACATAGAAGCATGGAACAGACTGATGATTCTCAGAGGGAAGGCAGGAGTGAGGGGGTAGTAGGAAGTGATCAACCAAAGAACTTGTATGCATAACCGTAGACATAGACAATAGGGTGGTGAAGGTCTGAAGGGGAGGGGGGTCAATGGGGAAACAAAAGGGGGAAATCTATAATATTTTAAACAATAAAGATTTAAAAAATGGCTTTTACTCGGTATAAAAGTCAAAGTTTTTGTAAGGTCCTATATGATCAGGCCCTCTATATAGGTCCCTCTGACCACATGTCCTAGGACTCTCTTCCTCTCCACTCCAGTGATACGCAGTAGATAAAAGCGTTTGCCTGCAGACTGAAGGGTCCGGGTTCAATTCCCTGAACACATCAAGCCTTTGCACATTCTCTTTCCTGTGTCTACTACCCCAATCCCTCAGGCATTATGGCTGGCTCTCATTTCACTCAGGTATATTTTTAAATACCACCGTATAAGAGAAATTTTCTTTAACTGCACTATAGTAAATATATCTCCCCAATCCCAAATGCCTTCTATTCTTTCTCCCACCTTATCCCCACCCAACAAATACCTTTATTGTTTATTGGCTTTCCCCTCCACCAACACACCCTCATTAGATAAAATTCCCCAGTCTGTGCAGTGATGACACAGAGTAGATTCCTACTAAATATTTGTTCAATGAATTAATTAAAGAACATCATATCACAATGCACATTGTGTTGATACCTTTGTTTATCACAGCTCCTCGTCCTTAAAGGCTGAGCAACAATCAGGAAAGAACTCATACCAAAGTAAATGTACAGGCAAGCTGATCTAGTCTAGGCACGAACAGCCTAGGTCACCAGATACAGGCATTTGAGAAGGGAACTTGAGGGTCAAAATTACTTCTACTTCTACTCTCTACTACAGAGAAAGCACAAAATATCCTTTTTACAATTATCCCCCCGAAACCTTTTTGCCTCCAAATAGATAGAAATTCTCCGCAATCCCAGGAAGCAGAATGAATGACAGCAAACAATTTAAATCGCTCTGGGGAAGTCACTAGAAGTCCTTGGAAAGGATTTCTATTGCTTGCCTGTGAGCCGTTAGTGGGTTCACAACCCTTTCATTGTCCTAGGAAGAAAATAACCATATTTCAGCAATGGTATTTTATGAGAGCTCCGAACCGCCTAGTTCCCATATCCTACAACTAGAAATTCTCCCAAAGGAAAACAAACCAATATGAACACAAAGGGACAATCAAATGTGAAAATGGAAGCATACCTGTTCCTAACATAGTCCATGCATACCAACTGCAGGAGGCTGGGTATGGCACCAACACATAGTTGCTTCTCCACCCTCCATGCAAGGGTGTGGATAGCAGACTTCAGTGGGTGTGACATGTACAAGTGGTTCTTGGCTCTGCGTCAAGACTGTACGCCCACTGACGAAAGTAAGGAAGAGTGCCAGTTGAATTTATGTTTCCTTTGTTTATAGGAGCCCATAGGCCAGTGACTTTAGGGGGAAATACCTCTAAGTGAGGCTTTCTTTTTTTTATCTGAATCCAGTGGACTCAATGATATGGCCGCTCACAATAAGGTCCCTTTGCGGTTTGGAAAATCAATTGAGGACAGAGGGGATGGAGGAAGGTGCTTTACTTAAATGTTGCCTAGGAACCTAGAACTAACACATGCCCTTGATGGGAGTTGGCACTGGGATGCAATGAAACCCAACACATTAAAGGAGGGAGGAGCTCTGTGACTTGCATTTAATACCAGAGACAGCTGAACTGGTAAATTGCAGAGCACTGGGAGCTGTGGCATTCCATCCACTGAACAGAAACTTTCAGAGTGAAATGCTAGCCCTCAAACCTCAAACAACACGTTTTCATGTCTGTAACCTGTGGGATATCATTAGGCTCCACCCAGTCCTGCCACTCTCCCTAAGCAGAAAGATGAGAGAGACAAACGCGGGAGAGATGCCACTGGTCCATCCGAGACCCTTCTAACAAGTCTCCACCACACCAGTTCTTTATTTAACCTCAGAAGGGAGCTGGTGAAGCCCTTCTCCTCAGCACAATCTTCCTGACTGGACATGGACATGGGCAAGGCAGGTCACCCAAGGTGGCCTTAGCTTCCCTATTGAAGCAAACTACCGTTGGCCTTTTGCATGCCATTTAGCCTTGAGTTCTTATCTCTTCCAGCTGCATCTCCCAGCTACCTGGGCTTGGGCATGTGGCTGCCTGGTACTACAGGAAAAACATAAGCGGGAACCATTGGAACTTTCACGTGATGGATGCTTGGTAAATGTTGGAATAAAATTCAACACACATCTCCATATCCTAAGAAGGAATCTTGGCCACCAATCTGTTAAGCAAGGAGTCAGTGACATCACTCGACATGGTCTTGACATAGTAATAGACACCGCTCCGCCGTGGGATCAGCCACAGGCAATGAATTTAGCATTCAAGAAATATTTGTAGAATGAATTCTTTTTTTTTTTTTCAAGTCATCTGCACTGCCATGGCACCTCTTAGGAAACAGAAAATTTTCCATCCACCTAAAACTGCTAAATCGACTGCAGTTAACTAATGTGCAACTTCAGGGTGCGCCTCCTGATAATCAGCTGGATATCAGAACCAAGTGTGGAGGTTGGTATAGGGGAGAGAAAGCTATCCTTCCCATGCAAATATCCCCAAAACTCAGAGTGTCATAGTAAGGCGAGTCACTGCTGTCCTTCTCGAAATTGAATTTCCAATACAGATTTCCCTCAGTTGAACTAGTGCACTGTCCCTTTAAGAAGCCAGGCAAGATGGAGCCCTCCCAACTCACAGCTAGAGGCTTTAGGCAACCTGATAAGGATGCTGGAGTGTGACAAAAAGAAAGAACTCCTGGAGAGGGTAAGTCGAGGCTCTAATGATCTGAGGGGTAATCGAGGTACCAAACCATACAAACATCCAACTCTGAGCGCGCCTATGCCAGGGGTGGCAGCTCCCCTAGCGCCACCCCTCCTCCCCTTCCCTCCCTTTCTTACCCCACCCTGCTCCACCCTCAGGATCCTCCTTGAAAGAGTCTCCTTCTATAAGGTGGCTCCTTCGCCGCCCAGCGGAGACCCCAGTGAGGGGGGCAAAAGGAAGGGGGAAAAAGGGTAGGTAGGCAAAATGAAAGGGACTTACTTTTGGATTCTGCGCCTCCGGAGGCATCCTCTCCTCCCAGCCTGGGGCCAGGGCCAACGGACGGGGCGGGGCTGGGGTTGAGCTGATGGACTCGGGGTCCTCACTCCCTCGTACTGCAAACCTAGTTCAGTGGCGAGTTGGAGGTAATGGGCACCGACCAGGGCCGGTGTACACTCGATTTGAATGATCTCCAAAGGAGACCGAAGGGTTGGAGAGAGTTGACCGTGGGTGGGAGTGGAGGTGAGCTCTAAAGCCCTCCTTTTCCTCCCTTTCTGACTAGCTTTCCCCGCCCGGCATTAGCGATAATCAGGGGCAATGGTTTTCTTTTTTCTTCCTTTTGGTTTCTCCCAGCTGCCGGTCCCAGACCCCACCCAGCGGCTCCACCCCATCCACTGCTACACATTCTGTCAATCACCAGCCCCTTTAAAGCTGCATCGCACAACTTGGGTTTTCGTCCGTCTTTGGCGGGCAGACAGAATGCCCGGGCGCCTGGCCTTTCCTGCAATTCCTCTGACCTTTCTGCTGAGTTTAGGAAGCTAAGCTTAGTTGCTAGTGGAGGCTCCCCCTCCCCCTCTGCCCCGAAGCTTTCACAGTCCGCTCCACCCAAAGTCCTTCCGGGCCGGCCAGGCCACGCCATACTCTACCCCATCTATTTTCTTTACTTTGTTTCTGGTTTTAAAAAAAAGAAAGAAAGAAAAGGGAAAAAAAAGTGGCTCCTTTGGCTCCAGATAGCCAAGAAAGTTTGTGCAGCGCCCTCTCTGGCGCCGCCCACTTCCTTACAGTTTCTGGACTGAAGTGGCTACAGCAGATCCCCTGTCTCTGGGGCCTCTTGGTTTGGCCTGACTCAGTATATTCAAGTCTTCTCTAAAGCTCATCTGTGTTAAGTCTCCATATTTCGGACCAGAATAGGAGAAGAGAAGGGGAGGATTCCCAGAAATGTGTTTCATTCCTCTAACTCACCCCAAACAGCAGTCCCCCACCACCCCTCACTGCCTAAGTAGGCAGAGAAGGGCCTTGAAGTGCCCTCCACAATTAGGGGAACTCCAGATGATCCATCAGAAATCATGTGCAATACCATTCTCCATTCCAGTGTATAGTAAAATACCTGGTTGCTCAGGGCAAAAATTCCTGAGCCATCCTCAACTCCGACTCTTCAAGAAATCCTGTTGGCTCTATCTTCAAAATCAGAATCTGACCACTTATCACCATTTCCGCTACCACCGCCCTGACCCTGCCACCATTTTTAGATCCAGCCCCTGCCTACCTCTTTGACTTGATTTATAAAAACCTTGTTCACTCTCTATTAGCCACACTGATCTTTTTTCCCCCCAATATGCTGATCTGTCTGACCTCAGGGACTTTGCATTCCTTTCATTTCTATCTGGTTCTACCTATGGTGGGCTGCAATATTGTTTCAATCTCAGGGAAGCTTTCCCTGACCACCCGAATTAAAGTAACTCCCATGGCCCAGGTACTCTCTGTGACCTTATCCCATTTGGTTTTTTTTTTATCACAACACTGATCACAGTCTAAAACAATCTCATATGTGCGTTTGCTTCTGTGGTAAAGTCTCTCCCACTGGAGCAGTGGTTCTCCACCTTCTGGCCCTTTAAATACAGTTCCTCATGTTGTGACCCAGCCATAAAATTATTTTCGTTGCTACTTCATCACTGTCATGTTGCTACTGTTATGAATCATCATGTAAATATCTGATATGCAGGATGGTCTTAGGCGACCCCTGTGAAAGGGTCATTCGACCACCAAAGGGGTCGCGACCCACAGGTTGAGAACCACTGCACTAGAGCATAAGCTCAGTAAGAGCAAAGACTTCATCTGTTTGTTCTCTGCTCTAAACTCAGCATACTAAACAATGGCTGCCACATAGTAGGGGCTCAGTTAATATTCGTTGAAAGAATGATGGAAGGTGATATCTTCTAGGATATATGTGGGTGTTATCACTTTTTAATAAATATATATATGAATATATGTTGATTTCAGAGGAAGGCAGAAGGAGAGAGAGAGAGAGAAACATCAATGATGAGAGAGAATCATTGATCAGCTGCCTCCTATACACCCTACACTGGGGATCGAGCCCACAACCCAGGCATGTGTCCTGACTGGGAATGGACACTTAACCACTGAGCTACACCAGCTGGGCTGTTTCCACACCTTGCTGTCATATATAGAAGGGTCTGTCCACCACATACTATTCCTAGATGACCTGGCTCCCTCCCAAGAATTCCTCAGTTTGTTTAGGTCGATGGTGGTTCAGTGATATCCTTGGCAACCACTGAGACATGTTAGCAAGCCACCCTGAGGGTCAGCCCAGGTGCTGGGCGTTTCCATCAGGTGTGCCACATTTCCTTTGAGGGCTGCCTGTTCTTATACAACCACTGAGCCACACCAGCCGGGCTGGGTGTTATCACTTTAACAAGAATCAAAGCAAAAAAGAAGGCAGCAAAGAGAGACACACCTATTATGAATCACTTGCCCCATCTATTCTCCCTTAGAACATCCATCTGGATACCTTGCCCATAAGCTGAGTTAGCAATGGTATTTGGAGAAGTGACCCCAGGGCAATGTACTTTTATATCGGCTTTTAGAGCTTGCAGTTTATTGCTAGTGGTTGGCTTAAGTGTCCTTAGCTTTGTCTCTAGATGTGTTTCTTACTTTGGAGTCAGAATATCTGCATATGCTCTCTCATACCTCCAAGGATGCATTAACTAATTTGATTCTCACAACCTCCCTATGAAGTAGGTATTATTATTATCCTCATTTTACAGGTGAGAAAACAAAAGCCCAAGGAGAGAGAATGACTTGCCCAAAATCACCTCCTTAGGAAATGGCAAAGCTGAGATTTGAACCCAGGTAGTATAGCTCCAGATAGAAACACTTTCCCACTACAGCAGTGACGGCGAACCTATGACACGTGTGTAAGTGGCACGCGAACTCTTTTTTTGGTTGATTTTTCTTTGTTAAATGGCATTTAAATATATAAAATAAATATCAAAAATATGTCTTTGTTTTACTATGGTTGCACATATCAAAAAATTTCTAGATGTGACACGGCACCAGAGTTAAGTTAGGGTTTTTCAAAATGCTGACACGCCGAGCTCAAAAGGTTCGCCATCACTGACCTACAGTGTGTTTCCTAAAGTAAATTGATGTTCGGTCATGACACTGGGAAGAGCAGACACCCCATTTTGCTGGATGTTATTTGGTTAAAGATGAAGGGAAGCAGCTGTAATTAGGGACATTTGTTACCTAAAGCTAGAAGTGTGGTTTGAGCAATTCTGTAAGCAATGACCTTGATACAAGTCATATGAGGCAGTCACTTCCCTTTTCCAATGGAAGGATCTAGAGCTGTTTAGCCTCAAGAAGAGAAAACTCCAGAGGATAAAAACCCTCTGTCTTAAGCTGTCATTGACATGTCCTTGATTATTTATCCATTGTGTGTCTTAACTCAGCTGTCTGCCCGATCATAAAACCTACTCAGCTTGGCCAAAATGTCTGGACTTCTGGCCATGGATGACAGATAACTCTTGCTAGGTTGCTACCAATACCTGAGCATGATATCATGGGGATGTTTGAAAGGTACCAGTGCTGAGCACTGTGGAGCATAGGCAGAGAAAAGTCCCACAGAATTAAAGGTCAGAAATTTCCTGTAACCCACTACTACCACTCATTTGCTGTGTGACTGTATGTAAGACTGCATGCAAGGGCCTCATATTCTCATCGTACAGTGAGGTTGAATCAATGGTTACCACAGGCTCCTTCTAGCTCAGACATTCTCTGTTGGTTAGCTTACTGATGTCAGAAAGTTCTTATGACAGGAAAAGGCTTGGAATATTAATAATGCATTCCCTCAATCTTATTCCTATTGATTAGATTTCAGTAGACATCACACAGGATGTAGTAGATTTCTGATTAACAAGAATTTACCTTCTTTGGAAGTGATTTGAAACCATAGGTTGTTCTGTAATGGGCATGTCTGATGTCTGTGATATGTAAACCTTCCCTATTGGTGATAAAAACTAATTCCAAGGGAAGACCCCTGACCCAACTGGGACAGGCAATTTCTCTCTCCCAAGCACATGGCATTTTGAATGGGAACAGTTTGGGGTTACGGGAGATGAAGGGGAGTCACATTAAAGCTGGAGAGAAGATCCATAAATTGCTCTTGAATCCAGTGCTGACCTTTTCCCTGCCCTTTTTGAGTCAACTCTTCCCTTAACTCTGAGATGTCCCACTGTATTTTTTATTTATCTTTATTGTGGAGAATATTACAGATGTCCCTCCTTTATCCCCATTGTCCCCTTTCCCCATTTCCCGCTCCACCCCAGGCCTCCAGCACTATCTTTTCAATAAATTCTCTATTTCCCTAACTTTTTGTTAACTTTTATTACTTAGGCTAGCCAGAGTCTACTTCCTGTTTACTGCTATATAATTGTTACTTGCCTGTCAAAAATTGATATTCAATAATTTTCATAACAGGTATTTTTTTCCAATATGTTTTGATTCATTTTTAGAGAGAGGGGAAGGAAGAAGGAAAGAGAGATAGAAACATCGATGAGAAACATTGATCAGCTGCCTCCTGCACATCCCCTACTGGGGATCTAGCCTGCAACCAGGGCATGTGTCCTGACTGGGAATCAAACCGGGACCTCCTGATTCATAGGTCTATGCTCAACCACTCAGCCACACCGGCCACGCCTGACAGGTATTTATTGAGCCCAACTTTTTGCCAGGCACATAGTGAGTGTATAGCAGTAAATAAGATTTAACAAGCTTTCCCCCCGCCAAGTCATTGGTTCAGACCTAACCCAAATCCTCACTTTTTTATGCCTCCATTACTTACACGTTGTCTTAGAACATAGTTATATAGATGTTATTTTACTAGATTGTAAAAGCTCCTTGGGATTATGTTCTTTGTCTTTTTTATCTTCACATCTCTTGCAGTGACTACAACAGAGCTTTACCCATAATATACACTCCAGGCATGTTGAAATGAACTCAGCTCTGCAGTACACATGGGACCTGTCAGTCATGTAGCAAACCAGAAAACCTCCCAGATATGAAAAGAGCTGTGATGTAGTGGAAAGAAGACTGGATTTTGAATAAGACTCCCAGTTCCAAGTTTGCCATTCTCCAGCTGTTTTACTTGAGGCAAGTCACCTAACCTCTCTGAGCTTTAGAAACACGGGAGACAATAATAATACTTTTCTCAAGTTCCTCTGTGCATGCAGTGTAAAAGGGTTCCCTTGTCTCCTTATCCTCTCCAACACTTGTTATTTCTTATCTCTTTTTATGATGGCCATTATGACATCTCATTGTGCTTTTGATTTGCATTTCCCTAATAATTGGTGATGTTGAACATCCTTTCATGTGCCTGTTGGCCATCTGTATTCAAAAATATATATGCACATCTGTGTTCATTGCAGCATTTTTTATAATATCCAAGATATGGAAAAAACCTAAATGTCCACAGACAGATAAATGGCTAAAGCAGATATAGCAGCCCTGTCTGGGTGGCTCAGTTGGTTGGAGCATCACCTAATACACCAAAAGGTTATGGGTTCCATTCCCGGTCAGGGCACATACCTGGGTTGTAGATTTTATCCCCAGCCAGGGTGCGTATGGGAGGCAACCAAAATCTCTCTTCTCTCTCTCTCTCTCTCTCTCTCTCTCTCTCTCTCTCTCTCTCTTCCCCCCCCCTACCATATATATACAGTGCAATACTAGTCAGCCATAAAAATGTGAAACACTACCATTTGTGACAATATGAATGCACCTTGCGTGTATCATGCTATGTGAAATAAATCAGATGGAAAAAGACAAATACTGTATGATTTCTTTCATATTTGCAATACAAAAATATCATTAAGCAAAAACAAACAAAACAAAAGCAAATGAACAAACCACAAAAAAACCTCATAGAGGCAGACAACAGATTGGTGGTTATCAGAAGGGAATGTGGGTGAAGGGAGGATGAAACTGGAAAAGAGCATCATTTGTATGTTGACAGATGGAAACTACACTTTTGGTGGTGAGCATGATGTACTGCATACAGATTTTGAATTAAAATGTTGCACACCTGAAACATGTTATAAACCAGTGTTACCTCAATTAAATTATCTATCTATTTGGAACAAAACTAATAGAATTTTTTATATTGTATACCATTTATTTAGGTAATACAAAATATATCATAAGACAGTATACAATCAATTGCTAGAGTAAGGGTTTAACTAAAAAATGCAATAAATAAGAGAAGTGAAATAACGCAGAGACCAGAAAAGCAATTGGCTAAGATCACCTTGATTACTCCTAAGGAATTTGTGAAAGGATGGAGCTGGCAGTTATTTTAGAAAATGAGAGTCAAGGATGTTCATTGGAGTCCTAAATGAAGTAAAAGAGTGAGCAAGGAAAGATCAGAGGGAAGGTGAAGGAGCAGCAAATGCAAAAGCAGGAATGAGCTTGGAGCGCAAGGTCCTGCAAGAAAACCAGACTGACTACGGTGTGAGCATGGGGAGCAGTGGCAAGAGATACAGTGAGAGAGAGTGCAGGCAGAGCAACAGGACCCTCTCATCCATCAAAAGAGAGAAGTATATTCTAAATTGCGATGTAAGCCCATCGAAGGATTTTGAGCAAGAGAGTAGCATGATTATTTATTTCCTTTTCTTCTATCATGTGTAAAACTAATAGAATTGAAGGAAGAAATAGACACATCCACAACATCCCCTCTCAGAAACTGATAGAACTTGTAAGCAGAAAATCAGGAAGGATATACAAGAACTGAACTTCATGATCAACCAGCATGATTATACTTAGTTGACATATATAGAACATTCCACACAACAACAGCAAAGTAAATATTTTCTTCAATTATCCACAGAATCTTTACCAAAAGAGACCTTATTCTGGGCCATAAAACAAACCTCAACAAATTTAAAAGAATTAAATCATACGGAATGTGGTCTGTGAACAAAATAAAATCAAACTAGAAATCAATAACTGAAAGATAACAGAAAAGTCTGTAGACATATGGAAATTAAATAAAACAAATTTATAATCAATGAATCAAAGAGGTGTTTTCTAAGGAAATAAAAATGCAGAGGAATAAATGAAGTAAAAATATAGCATATTGAAATATGTCAGCCCTGAGAGAATTTTATAGCACTAAATGCTTACATTGCACATGAAGAAATGTCTCAAGTAAAAAAAATCAACTTCCTAATTCAGACACTATAAAACAACAAAATAAACCCAAAGCAAATAGAGAGAAGGAAATAAAGACAATCAGGGCAAAAATCAATGAAATTATTGTAGGAAAACATACAAAATATACAAAATGAAACCTTTAAAGCTGCTTCAATGAAAACAAAACAAAATTGATAAGCCCATAGACTAATAAAAGTTAAGAGGGAAGACATTAAATTCCCACCCAATTAGAAATGAAATGGGAAATAATACTGTAGATCCTGCAGCCATTAAAAGGATGATAAAGGGATACCATAAACCACTTTATGCTCATATATTTGACAACTTAGAAAAAAAGTAAACACTTCCTATCAGAAGGGAAACAAAGAAAACAATCCCATTTACAATTGTTCCAAATAATAAAATAAAATACCTAGGAATAAATTTAACCAAGGAGGTAAAAGACCTGTACTCAGAAAATTATAAGGTACTAAAGAAAGAAATCAAAGGAGATACAAATAAATGGTAGCATATACTGGAAGCATATACGGATAGGAAGAATTAACAAAATTAAAATGTCCATACTACCCAAAGCAATCTATAGATTCAATGCAATTCAATGTAATCCCTGTCAAAACATCAGTGGAGTATTTCACAAAACTAGAACAAATAATCCAAAAATGTATATGGAACCATACACACACACAATAACAACAACAACAAGAACAGCTAGCCCTCAGCAATATTGAGAAAGAAGCACAAAGTTGGAGGTATCACGCTATCTGATATCAAGATCATAGTAATCAAAACAGCATGTTACTGGCATAAAAACAGAGATATAAATCAATGGAACAGAATATAAAACCCAGAAATAAATCCATGTCTAAATGGTCAATTAATATTTGACAAAGCAGGCAAGAACATGGAGTCTATTTAATAAATGGTGCTGAGAAAATTGGACAGGTACATGCAAAAATATGAAATTAGACCACCTTCTTACAGCATATACAAGAATAAACTCAAACTGCATTAAAAACTTAAATGTGAGACTCTAAACCACAAAATCCCATGAAGGAAACTTAGGCAGTAAAATCTCTGACATGTCTCTTAACAATATTTTTCTGGCAATATCTCCTCAGGCAAGGGAACAAACGAAAAAATAAACAAATGGGATTACTTTTTGCAGAGCAAAAGGAACCATCAACAAAACGGAGAGACAGCCTACTAAATGAGAGAGCATAAAATGCCAATGATGCATCTGATAAGGGCTCAATATCCAAAATTTATAAAGAACTCAAACTACTCAACACACACACACAAAAATCTAATTGAAAAATGGTTAGAAGACCTGTTTAGACATCTCCAGACACTTCTCCAAAGAGGGCATACAAAGGGTCAATAGACATGAAAAGATGCTCAATGTCACTGCCAGAGAAATGCAAATTAAAACCTCAATGAGATATCACCTCACACCTGTCAGAATGCTTATCATCAATAAATCAACAAAAAAACAAGTGTTGGTGAGGATGTGGAGAAAAGGGGACCCTCATGCACTGCTGGTGGGAATGCAGACTGGTGCAGCCACAATGGAAAACAGTACGGAGTTTCCTCAAATAATTAAAAGTGGAACTGTCTTGTGAACCAGCGATTCCAATTCTGGGGAGTTAGCTGAAGAAAACTAAAACACTAATTAGAATCAGGGCACATGCCTGGGTTGCCGGCTCAATCCCCAGTGTGGGGCATGTAGGAGGCAGCCGATCAATGATTCTCATCATTGATGTTTCTATCTCTCTCTCCCTCTCCCTTCCTCTCAGAAATCAATAAAAATATATTTCTAAAAAAGAAAGAATATATGCACCCCTATTTCACCACAGCATTATTTACAATAGCCAAGATATGGAAGCAACCCAAATGCTGATCAATAGACAAGTGAATAACAAAGGGTGGTACCCATATATAATGGAATATCACTCAGCCATAAAAAAAATGAAATCTTACCACTGAGACAGCATGGATGGACGTAGGGGGACCTATTATGCTCAGTGAAATAAGTCAGTCAGAGAAAGACAAATGCCATGTACTAGTAATTTCACTTATATGTGGAATCTAAAGAACAAAATAAACAAGCAAAATTGAAACAGACTCAGACACAGAGAGCATTCTGGTAGTTGCCAGAGGGAAGGGGGTATGAGCGACTGAGTCAAAGTTGTGAAGGTATTAAGAAGTACAAATTGGTAATTACAACACAGCATTGGAAATATAGTCAATAATATTGTGATAACTATGTGTGGAGCCAGTGGGGGCATAGGAAATATTGAGGGGAACACTTTGTAAAGTATATGATTGTCTAACTTGTAAAGTATAAGCTGTACTAGTACACCTGAAACCAATACAAAATAAAATTGCAAGGAAAATATAAAAATTTAAATTAAAGAAATCAAATAGTTCTTCTAAAACTACAAACTATCAAAACTCATCCAAGATGAGTTAGATAATATACCTAGCCTCATAATCATTAAAGACATTGAACATGAAATTAAACTTCTTTAAAAAATAAAAATAATCTCCAGACCCAAATGACTTCACTGGCAAAGTTTACCACTTACTTAAAGAAGAATAAACATAATTTCACACAATCTCTTCCAGAAAATAGGAGAGGAGGGAACATCTCCCAATTCATTTTATGAGGGCTGTCTTACTGTTAACCAAACGCAAAGATATTTATTAAAAAATAAAATTTCAGACCCATATTTTTATGGAGTTAAACATAAAAAATAATTCCAACAACATATAAAAAGAATATTCCACAACCAGGTAGAATATACTTCAGGAATGTACATGGGATCCAAAAAGCAAAAATCTGGAGTAGATGCATGAAACATAAAAAGGGGGGAAACAGAGCAAACCATCCTGGAAAATCAACAATTCATAAAGGTAGGCAGAAAGAGATGGACAAAGAAACAGTGAAAATACAGAACAACCAGAAGGCAAAGAAGATGGCAATGGTAAGTTCATATATATCAATAATCATTCTAAATGTGAATAGACTGAATTCATCAAACAAAAGACACAGAGTAGCTGAGTGAATAAACAAACAAGACCCAACTATGTGCTGCCTATAGGAGACTCATTTCAGCTCTAAACACATACATAGGCTCAAACAAGATATCCCATTAAAGTAGAAACCAAAAGAAAGCCAGGCTAGCCATACTTGTACCAGACAAAATAGACTTTAAGCCAATACACCAAGAATAAACAGAATCATTAAGATGTATGCATCCAACATTGGAGCACCTAAATATATTAAGCAAATACTAACGGATCTGAAGGGAGAAATACACAGCAATAGAATACTAGTAGGGGACTTCAATAGTCTACTGTTAACAATGGATAGATTACACAGACAGAATATCAACAAATGTTGGAATTGGACCATACCTTAGACCAAAGGACTTACAGGACATATACCACTCCACAGCAGCAAGAATACACATTCTTCTCAAGTGCACATGGGACATTTTCCAGGATAGATTATAAGATAAGACACAAAACAAGTCTTAACAAATTTAAGAGACTGACACCATACCAATTATCTTTTCTAACCACAATGGTATGAGACTGGAAATCAACAACAGGAAAGCTGTAAAATCTACAAATATGTGGAAACTAAACAACGTGCTTGTGAACAACCAATGGCTCAAATAAAAAAAAATCAAAAGGGAAATAAAAATTATCTCGAAACAAATGAAAATAGAAACACAACATATCCAATCTGTGGTAGACTGCAAAAGTAGTTCTGAGAGGGAAGTTTATGGCAATAAATGCATATATTGAGAAATGAGAAAGATCTCAAATAACCCAACCTTAACCTCAGGAAGTAGAAAAGAACAATTTAAACCCGAAGTTAGCAAAAGGAAGGAAACAACAAAAGATCACAGTGGAAATAAATGAAATAGAGACCAAAAAGACAATAGAAAGTATCAACAGAACTAAGACCTGGTTTTCCAACAAGATAAACAAAATTGACAACCTTTTTATTTTTAAATCCTCACCCAAGGATATGTTTTTACTGATTTGAGAGAGGAAGTGGGTGGAGGTCGGGGGGGGGGGCGGGGAGGGGAGGACATCAATGTGAGAAAAATATTGATCCGTTGCCTCTCCCATACCCCAACTGGGGATTGAACCCCCTGCAACCTAGGCATGTGCCCAGACCAGAAATCAAACTGGAGACCCTTCAGTGGGCAGGAAAACATTCCAACGACCAGCCAGTGCAAAATTGACAAACCTTTACCTGTGCTAACTAAGGATAAAAAGAGAGAAGACTTGAATCAAATTAGAAATGAAAGAGGAGACATTTCAATTGATACTACAGAAATACATAGGATCGGCCCTAGCTGGTTTGGCTCAGTGGATAGAGTGTTGGCCTGCAAACTGAAGGGTCCTGGGTTTCATTCCAGTCAAGGGCACATGTCCACATTGCAGGCTCGACCCCCAATAGTGGGTGTACAGCCCTGACCAGTTTGGCTCAGTGGATAGAGTGTCGGCCTGCAGACTGAAGGGTCCCAGATTCGATTCCTGCCAAGGGCATGTACCTCGGTGGCGGGCTCATTCCCAGTAGGGGCTGTGCAGGAGGCAGCTGATCAATGTTTCTCTCTCATCAATGTTTCTAACTCTCTATCCCTCTCCCTTCCTCTCTGTAAAAAAATCAATAAAATATATTTTTAAAAAATAGTGGGTGTGCAGGAGGCAGCCAATTAATGATTCTCTCTCATCATTGATGTTTCTATCTCTCTTTCCCCTTTCCCTTCCTCTCTGAAATTAATAAAAATATATTTAAAAAATAAATACATCTACACTAATAAAAGAGAAAAATGGTAATTGGCGTACGACGATACCCTTTTCATTGGCTAATCAGGGCTATATGCAAATTAACTGCCAACTAAGATTGGCAGTTAACTGCCAACAAGATGGCGGTTAATTTGCATATGTAGGCACAATGCAGGGAGGCGAAAGGGAAAGCAGGAAGAAGCCCCCTGCCACTGACAGTGATCGGAAACCCAGGGGGGAGCTAAGAGCTGGGGGGCAGGGCAAAGGTGGCCCTGGGGCTTCCTTTGCCCTGCCCCCCAGCCATGATCGGAGAATCAGGCGCCTTTGCCGCCCTGGCCAGTGATAGCAGGAAGTAGGGGTGGAGCCAGCGATGGGAGCTGGGCACGGTCGAAGCTGGCAGTCCCGGGAGCTAGGGGTCCCTTGCCTGGGCCTAAAGTGGAGCCCACGATCACGGGGCCACTGCAGCTGCGGGTCCCCGCTGCCTGAGCCGGACGCCTCAGCCAGAGGCGTTAGGCCTGGGCAGGGGCAGAGCCTGCAACCGCGGGGAGCTGGGGGTCCCCTGCCCAGGCCTGACACCTCTGCCGGAGGCCTCAGGCCTGGTCAAGGGGCCGATCCAGTGATTGGTGATCGGAGGGTGATGAGGGTCAACTCCTCTGGCCGAGGCATCAGGCCTGGGTGGGGGGCTGAGCCGGGGGTTGGGGGGATATGATGGTCCCCTTGCCCAGGCCTGAAGCCTGGGTCAGAGGCATCAGGCTTGGGTGGGGGGTGGAGCAAGCGATCAGAGGGAGATGGGGGTCCCCTGCCCAGGCATGATTCCTGGGCCAGAGGCCTCAGGCCTGGGCAGGGGCCAGAGCCAGTGATCGGGGGGAGATGGGGGTCCCCTGTCCAAGCCTGACACCTCTGGCGGAGGCGTCAGGCCTGGGCAAGGGGCCGATCAGGCGATCGGAGGGTGATGGGGGTCTACGCCTCTGGCCGAAGCATCAGGCCTGGGCTGGGGGCAGAACCAGTGATGGGGGGAAATGAGGGTCCCCTGCCCAGGCCTGACACCTCTGTCAGAGGCATCAGGCCTGGGCAAGGGGCTGATCCTGCGATTGGAGGGTGATGGGGGTCAACGCCTGAGGGCTCCCAGTATGTGAGCGGGGGCAGGCTGGGCTGAGGGACACTCCCCCCACACACACACACCCAGTGCACGAATTTCGTGCACCGGGCCCCTAGTAGGATCATAATATCATACTATGAACAATTGCATGCCAACAAATTAGATAACCTAGAAGAAATGGATACATTCCTAGAAACCCACAGCCTAACAGGACTGAATTAGGAAGAAATAGAAAACTTGAACAAGCCAATACTGAGTAAATTAATATTCAAAATTCTCCCAACACAGAAAACTCCCTCTATGGGAAAATTCTTGTCAGAAGAACACTTATTAATCAACAGATGCCCTCTATTCTGTTTTTTTAAAATATATTTTTATTGATTTCAGAGAGAAAGGGGAAGGGAGAGAGAGATAGAAACATCAATGATGAGAGAGAATCATTGATCAGCTGCCTCCTGGGGATCAAGCCCGTAACCTAGGCATGTGCCCTGACTGGGAATCGAACCATGACTTAACCACTGAGTCACGCTGGCCGGGCTATTTTGTTTTTAATGGGAAAAAGTCGGCATAATTTTGCTTTAATCTGGGAATCACCCAGATTATTGATTCAGTATTCTCCTAGAAATAATGGTTCTTTTCATCTGAAAATTTCACAAAAGTCTACGCATAATCAGCATAGGTTAAGGAAAGACAGAGAAACCGCACTGATGCAGATGGAAAAAACAACACATTTCTTTTTTAACTGGTAAAACCACTCACTGAATGACTAAATGGACCCTGACAGATTTTTCAAAGGGATAAGACATCAGCAATATAAACTGTGTTTGTTCTGCAAGAACATAAACAGGAAAAAAGGTCTCATAAAAATTAAAAATAATTGCAAACCATAGGAGGCTTCTGGGTGAGGTTAGACAAGAGTTCCCTGTGACTTGAGGAGAGAAGTGACATCATGTTTGAGCCAAGTGTTGCCCATGCCTGGCTGGGCTATTATTTGAAGTGCTTTTTACATTTTTTTAAGTGAGGTATAAATAACGTACAATATTATATTAGCTTCAGATTTACAACATTATGATTCAATATATTTATATATTTATCAGCACAAGTCTAGGTAACTTACATCGCTTTACATATTTAAGAAAATGTTCCTTCAGACTGTCAAACTACAGTGGGAAGGCCGGGGAGGGTTGGGGGGGTGGGGTAAGAGATCAACCGAAGGACTTGTATGCATGCATATAAGCATAACCAATGGACATAAGACACTGGGGGGTAGGGGTGGCAAGGGGAAGGTCAAGGGGGGAAAAAAAGGAGACATATGTAATACTCTTTGTAATACTTTAAGCAATAAAACAAAATTTAAAAAAAAAGAAAGAAAATGTTCCTTATGATATGGGCTTTTTAACATTTAAACTTTTCTTAGGCCCTGGCTGGTGTTTCTAAGTGGTTAGAGCATCAGCCCATAAATGGGAGGGTTTCAGGTTGAATTCCCAGTCAAGAGCATGTACCTGGGTTGAAGGTTCAATCCCCCACCTTAGTTGGGGCGCATGTGGGAGGCAACTGATGTCTCTCTCTCTCTCTCTCTTATGCGTGCTCTCTCTCTGTCTCTGTCTCCCATCCCTCCCTCCCTCCCACTCTCTCTAAAAATCAATGGAAAAAATATCCTTTAGTGAGGATTAACAACAAATCTCTTAGGAATTTTCAAATATACAATATAGTACTAGTAACTATAGTGACCACGCTGTACATTACATCACTAGGACTTATTTTATAACTGGAATATTGTTGCCCTTTTGATGCCCTTCACCGATTTTATCCACCCACACCTCTGGCAACCACCAATCTTTCTCTGCATCTAGGAACTCATTTTTGAACTCATTTCGATTTCTTTCTTCAGTTTCACATCTAAGGGAAATCTATGGCATTTTTCTGTCTATGTCTGACTTATTTGACTTTGAATACTTCCCTCAAGGTCTTTCCATTTTGTTTCAAATGGCAAGATTTCATTCTTTCTTATGGCTGAATAAATATTTAAATCAAGAAATAGTAAAATGTTCTTAATTTATTCCTCCATTGATGAAAACTTAGGTTGTTTCCATATCTGGGCTATTGTGAATAATGCTGCAATGAACATTTGGTTTCTGTGGTATATCACATTAATTGGATTGTGCCCATTAAACCAAACTTGTTTGTCTTTCTGTGTAGGAGTGACCTCTGTGTAGAATGTGTGCCAAATGGTTTTGGCATGCCAGTTGGAGTCAGGGTAGGCACGAGCATTGCCTGAGGTGTGGCTGGCCAAGAGCAGGTCCCAAGTGGGGCAGTTGTGTGTACATATGTGTGCACTAGCTCTCTGTTGTTCCGGCTGCCCATGGCCAGAACGGAGTTGGGGCAGAGTGGCCTGATGACTGCATACTTTCTTCCCCTTCCGAAACTGTGGCTTTGTTGCCCAAGCTGGGTCAGGGCAGAGCTGCTTTGTGTGAGCACAGCAATGCCCTACTGGTTCCTCACTTTCTCCCGACAGGGCAGCCCTACTACTTCTGCACTCTCTCCAGGTGGGAGAGCCCCTCGTATACACACAACCTAGTGGGTAGGCACAGCAGCGCCCTGTTACACCCATTTGATCAATTTCTGGGTGGAGGAGCCCTGTGTACATGTGCTGTATGGCACCCTCCTGTTCTTGCTGGAGCCAACTCTGGAAGGGGTGGCTGGGGCCGTGCTACAGCAGCCCTGGAGGTTAGCCAGAGAACCTAAATAGAGCTCCCGGCCCACTATCCAAGTGCAGGGGAAATGTCAACAATAGTGCTCACTGGTTCCTCTGGTACTAGACTTCCCTCAGCTCTCAGATTTCTCCGACCTTCTCTATGCAGTCTCTCGTTTTTCTTCCCTTCCCTTCCCTTCCCTTCCCTTCCCTTCCCTTCCCTTCCCTTCCCTTCCCTTCCCTTCCCTTCCCTTCCCTTCCCTTCCCTTCCCTTCCCTCCCCTCCCCTCCCCTCCCCTCCCCTCCCCTCCCCTTTCCTTTCCTTGGGAAGCTGTTCAATGGACCCTCACTTGTTTGAGGAGGAACTGTTCCAAATATAGGTGTACATTCAATGTGTTCTTGGGAGGGGGCAATCTCAGCCACCGTCTTGGACCCACTTCCCTAGATGTATTCTCTTTTTAAATCTTTTATTTTTTGTTAATCCTCACCCAGGGATATTTTTTCCATTGATTTAAAAGAGAGTGGACGGAAGGGAGAGAGGGAAGGAAGGGGAAGGAAGGGAAGGAGGAACGAGGGGGAGAGAGAAACATCAATATGAGAGAGACACATCGATTGTTGGCCTCCCACATGTGCCCCGATGGGGGTAGGGATCGAACCTGCAACCCAGGTAATTGCTCTTGACTGGGAATCAAACCCGCCACCCTTTGATGGGAGGGCCAACACTCTAACTACTGAGCTACACTATCCAGAGCCCTAGATGTATTCTTTTTTTTTTCCACATTGCCATCCATCCACCCATCCATCCATTCATCTATCTACGCCCCCTAGATGTATTCTTGAGTTCCGTCCAGCCAGGCTTGTTTGCACCCTCCCTAGAATAGAAACCATCTGGATAAGAAACTTCATTCATTTATCAACTATATATTTATTCCTATGACATATTAGTCATTGGATTATGTTGTGGAGAGTCAGTGGGGAGAGAAAATAGACATGTTTATGCCCTCAAATAGTTACCAGTATTGAGGGAAGGCCCCCCCCTTTTTCTGCAAGCTTTTTGTCTTCCCAATCACAAGGCCTAAAACAGAGCTAAATACTCAGGACTGCTCAGTCAATACTTGCTAACATATCAAGGGGAATTTAAATAGACTTATGAAGCTAGTTTATCTTCAACCTAGTTTAGAGTAGGGTGTCTGTCCAGCTCTGTCCACCTCAATCTGAAGTTCCTGCGCTACACAGGGTTACAGGAATGTTGGTGGCATGCACTAGATTGCCTGGATTCAAGTCCCATCTCTGTTACTCACCAATCATTAGAGTTGTGCAAAAATAGCCTAACCTCTCTGTGCCTCAGATTTAGCATATATAATAGTGCCCAATTAATGGAATTTTTAAGGATTAAATCAATACACACACACACACACACACAGGAGCAATGACCTCTGCTAGCACTTTTGTCTGGCAGAAAGCTGCCCCTCCAGCTCAGCCACAATCATGAGCTGTTTTTTACAGCCAGAAGTTGTGGGGACTTATCTTCCCCGTCCTGGAACCCGGGGCGGGGCTGATGTGGGACTGAGACCCCTCACTCCTCAGGGAAACCTCCACAACCAAGATATCCTTCCTGATTTTTTTGTAAATTCTCACTGGAAGGTATGTTTTCCATTGATCTTTACAGAGAGAGAGTGGAAGGGAGGGAGTGGGGAGAGAAACATCGAGGTGAGAGACACATCTATTGGTTGCCTCCCACACACGCCCTGATCAGAGCCGGGGGTTGAAGAACAACAGAAGTACATGCCCTTGACTAGGAATCGAACTCATAATCATTCAGTCTGTGGGCCGACGCCCTAACCACTGAGCCAAATCGACCAGGGCATATCCCTATTTTAAACTGCCACACATGGGTATGAGACTGATCCATTCTGCAATTCTGTCCCGAGTCTGCACCCCTCCTACTAGTCTCCATGTGTTTCTTCTTTAATTCCCCAGGTGTAGGACTTCCATTTAGCTAGATCTCAGGTGGTTCTGAATGATGGTTGTTCTACTGTGGTTGTGGGAGGCCGCGAGTCCCACGTTTACCTATGCCGCCATCTTGTGTGGAATTCTAAGAGAATAGATTTTAATTGTTCTCACCAGAAAAAAAAATGCTGATATGTTAATTAACTTGGTTGTGGTAGTTGTTTCGTTATGTATAACATATTAAATTATCTCACTGTGCGCCTTAAAAAACAAACACATTGTACAACCTAAACATACATACATTTTGTCAATCAAGCCTCACCAGTGCTGATTGTGCTCCACACAAGTGAGGAAATTTACACAATGGGGCTTGTTTATGAAGGCTGTAGAAGACCCCGACTGCCTTCCTGCTAAAACATTGCTATAGGAGGCCTAAGAAATGTTACAAAGTGTTCCCCTCTTATTTTAAAGGGCCCAAGAGAAGTAGGGGCTATAACTGCTCACAGTAGCCCAGTTCTGGGGGGACAAAAACCCTAAATACTGAAAATTGCTTTGGTTTAACCTAAATCCTACAAGCTGGAGATATTTTTCTCCTATTGACTCTGCTTCTCACTGCCTACTGTGGTAAAGCTTCTTATTCCATGTGGCAAAGCCCCAGTGAAAACAGAAGTGAGATAGGTTAACAGCGTTCGGTTTATTATATATGTAGTAGCGAACAGAGTGGTAGTCTCAAAGCTGGGTACCACACCTGGGTGCACCTCATACTCTCCACCATGAGTGAATTCTTAAATTCAAGAAGGCCAAATAACTTCAAGGTTAAGGTTAAGTGCACAAGCTCTGCAGTTTACTACCTGAGTTCAAATTCCAGCTTCACCACTACTGCATAACTGTGGGCAAGTTTCTTACCCTCTCTGGGCCCACTTTGCTTATTTAAAAAAACAGGATAATGACAGACGGCATCTACCTCCTGGGGTTCTTGTGAAAATTAAATGATATAATCCTTATAAAGCATTTACAGCCTTACATTTAGTAAATACTCAAGTAAAGGTAGTACTGTTTTCATTTGGCAAACCCACGTAAGTTTTCATATTCTATTGGGTTAGCAAATAAAGGTGGTCGAAACTGGAATATACTAGGTCCTTATACAAATTGCTATCCATACTCTTTATGCTAGCATTGGTTTCCATTTGCAACATACCAGTTATGAAACAGAAACTTCCTAGTCATTACTTCTAAAATAGTGCTTCAAACATTTTTATATTACTTTGAGAATCAGTGGCCTAAGCTATAAATATCTTACTTGGTATAATGCCTTCAACTCACCTTGCAAACCTAGTGAACCTGTTTTCCTATTCCTGCTTCCACATCTACATTTCCTCTTCTTTTCCCTAAGGTAGTGGTTCTCAAAATATACTGCCTGGACCAGCAGGATCAGCATCAGCATCACCTGGGACCTTGGTTTTTAAAATTTTATTTCCATACTAGTGACCTGGTGCACAGATCCATGCACGTTGAAAGGAAATTAATTAGAAGGTGGTCAGTGGGGCGGGACTGGGTGAGATGGGCCAGACACACCCTGGAGCCAACCTCCCACAGTCCTTCCCTGGGGGAGTGCTGTGGCTTGGAGGGCATCTGCGGAGTGAGCACGGTCCCTTGGGCAGGTGGGGTCCCTCAACCTGGCCTGTGGGGATCTGGCCAAAACCGGCTCTCTGACATCCCAAGGGGTCCTGAAGTGCGAGGAATCGGGCTCCCTCCTCTTTGGTTCCGGGGTGCATCACCTGAGAACACTGCGGCCAAGTCACCGCAGCTCACCAGCTCCTGTGTTGAACGTCTGCCCCCTGGTGGTCAGTGTGTGTCATACCTACTGACCAGTCAGACGGTTGCTTAGCCTTTTATATATATTTTATCCCTTCTATTCCTTTTTCTACCTCCACCCCACCCCCCACAATCACCACACTGTTGTCTATACCAGCTGTGGGCAAACTACGGCCCGCGGGCCGGATCCGGCCCATTTGAACTGAATAAAACTAAAAAAAAAAAAGACCGTACCCTTTTATGTAATGATGTTTACTTTGAATTTATATTAGTTCACACAAACACTCCATCCATGCTTTTGTTACGGCCCTCTGGTCCAGTTTAAGAACCCATTGTGGCCCTCGAGTCAAAAAGTTTGCCCACCCCTGGTCTATACCCATGAGTTCTTTTTTGCTCAATCCCTCCACCCTCCCCAACATCCCCCTATACACACATACCAGAGCTGTCTGCTTGCTTTCTATCTATGAATCTGTCTCCCAGTGATTCCACTTCTGGAAATTTATCTGAAGAAACACAAAACACTAATTTAAAAGAATATATGTACCCCTATGTTCATTGCAGTGTTCTTTACAATAGCCAAGATTTGGAAGTTCAAGTGTCTATCAGTAGATGAGTGGATAAAAAAGTTGTGGTACATTTACACAATGGACTACTCCTCTGCCTGAAAAAGCAAGAAAACCTTACCCTTTGTGATAGCATGGATGGACCTGAAGAATATTATGCTAAGCAAAATAAACCAATGACAAATACCATATGATCTCACTTATATGTGAAATTTAATGAACAGACTGATCTTTGGTTTGATTTCTTCTATCCTTTTTTGTGTACATGCCTTCACTGTGCACTTGTTTACTTCAGTTTCTAAGTGACTCCACCTTAAAATATATTTTTGTCTTCAGTGACAAAGAAGACTGGTTGGTCATTACCATAAGAAGGATTATGTTGAATCATGTTATTTAGCTAACCTTCCATCCTTTTATAGATCCAAGTTATAACTAGGATCTGAGCAAGTTGAATCAAGAGCAAATAGAATAATGATATACCTTTGTGTTTTTTTCATGCTCATCTAATTTAATGTCTATATCTATATCTATCTATCCAACTTCTTAAAAAATGGTTTCAGTAGCTCCTTCAAATACCACCCCAGGTATTGAGAATAATGAGTCATGCCAAATCACGACTCCTATTAGTCATAGAACAGATCCCCGGTTCATTTACTCTTTTCATTTTCCTAAGTGTTAATAGGATAAAAAAAAGTCTGGAACATCTACTTAAAAAACTCTCCTTCTCCAGAAGATTAATACAATTGTTGATCAAATTAGTCCCATGCGGTTCTTTTAAGACTTGAGATTGTTAATCTAAATAATGTAGGCTACCAAAACCACATGTACTTTGCTGTTCAGTGAAAACTCTCTCTTTCTCTCAACTGGGGATAATAAGATAAGGTGTTCTGGCGGTCTGGAAGAAGTATCTTCAGAACATAGAGACGAGAAATGAGATGAGTCTACTGTGCTGTAGACTTCCTAAATGCATTTGTGTTGTTAGCGTATCTATGGAAACTGTAAAAGTTAGGGCTTTGAGTAATTCTAGTATGTGTTGTCAAGCTCCATTTCTCCCAGTTCACAATGCTTCATGTTTTCTTTAGGAAATGAAGTCAAATATAATAATGCTACTTGACTAGCATAATGAAGGCATATCCCATTAGATATAACAGAATATATAAAATTCACCATTTCTGGACCTCAAAGAAAGAAGTTACATTTCACAAATCCTATTATTTCTCCTCAACTTTTTATTCATTCCTTCTCCAGTTACATCATGGAATAGGCTTTCAACACACTTCAGGCCTAGATTACTATCAGAGCTTCCCCAACTGCCATCGGTCAGCCATATAGTCTAGGTTAATTTTCTTCCAAAATTCCTTTCATGTAATTCCCCTCCTTAAAAACCTACAATGGTTTCCTATTTCCTAACACATTACATCTAAACTCTTCTGCCTAGATTTAAGGCTATAATTAGGCTCCATCCTTTGCACCCAACTTTATTTTGTACTATTTCTCAGTAAGAAATAGGTTCCCTTTCCCTAGACTGTGAAATTAACTTGCTCTTCCTTACGAAAAACTTAAATAAACAAGAAAGAAAAACAGACACTGAAATCCCTAACAGCAAGTTTATTTGTAATTGGAGTTAAGGATTATTTTAATGCATGCTGAGAAACAGTAATACTCCAAACTTCTAGGTTACTATCTTATAGGGAATACAAGACAATGTTAGAAGAGGCTTTGGCACACACAACTACTGGAACATGACTATCAGAACACACTATTAAAACCTTATTATCAGAACACTCACATATTACCTACTTTTATGTCAGATCAGCTTCATGGACAGCTCATCTTCTAATTGCTCACTGGCTATTTGAGTAAATAGCATTCAAGGTTAAACATTAAGACTGGGCAGTAGGGAAGAAATACAGAAGTGGTAAGCATCACAACATTTCAGAGTCTACATATACTAATACAACAGTAAGATTAAGAAACAGTATTTCGATTTCTTTTCTGAAACAACATTTGGCAATGCTTAGCGCATGAGAAGACACTGCTTTGGTCCGTCCACTCTTTCCAGCTTTTCAAAGTGTTTCCTGGCATTGCGGATGTTGATCAGAGTAGCTGCAGAAGCTGAGGGTAGGGGTAGGGAAGATACACAGCAAAATAAGTACAGGCAAAGGAATGTCTATTAAAAACAAATAAACAAACAAAAGAGAGCCAAATCCGTCAACATAGTAGGAAATAGACAACATATAAGATAATGAGGCCCCAAGTTAAGCACAGTTTAGTTTTTCTGAAAAAGTATATGTGTTTATATTATAAACACAAACTTTCCAACATAAATTATCAAAATTTTTTATTTGGGGGCTAATACTATAAAACCTACTATCCTATATTGTATTATATGTTTTAAATATGTTTTTATTGATATCAGAGAGAGGAAGGGAGAGGGCTAGAGAAATAGAAACATCAATGATGAAAGAGAATTATCGATCAGCTGCCCCTCACTGGAGATTGAGCCCGTAACCCGGGCATAAGCCCTGACCAGGAATCAAACCCTGACCTCCTGGTTCATAGGTTGAGCTCAACCACTGAGCCACACCAGCCAGGCTTATGTTACATTTTAATATTAAACTAAGGTAGAAAAAAACCAGTGGATCAGAGATAACTTAAACTTCTGGGAACATCCTGAAAATACTGCTAGAACCTTAATTTTAATGGTTGAGATGAATCTGGCTATTATGGCATGGAACCACCAAATATCTCCCTTTATGCCCATAACACAAATATGGGAATATGCTACTTAGAAATATACAATGACATATAAAATGGTCAATGTTTAATAGTTCAGAGCTAAGACTGACTAGTCTTTTAAAAATCTAGCCCGGCCAGTGTGGCTCAGTGGTTGAGTGTCAACCTATGAACCAGGTCACAGTTTGATTCCTGGTCAGGGCACAGGCCCGGGTTGCGGGCTTGGTTCCCGGTAGGGAGTGAGCAGGAGGCAGCTGATCAATGATTCTCTCATCATTAACTCTCTCTCCCTCTCCTTTCCCCTCTGAAATCAATAAAAATATATATTTTTAAAAAATCTATACTATATATCATACATTTGGGTTCTCCTTTCTTGAAAATCCTGATTTAGTAATTTGATTTTTGAAGTTCCCAAGAACAAAACATAATACCCTAGAGCAGTGATGGCAAACCTATGACAAATGTGTCAGAGGTGACACGCGAACTCATTTTTGGTTGATTTTTCTTTGTTAAATGGTATTTAAATATATAAAATAAATATCAAAAATATAAGTCTTTGTTTTACTATGGTTTCAAATATCAAAAAATTTCTATATGTGACACGGCACCAGAGTTAAGTTAGGGTTTTTCAAAATGCTGACATGCCGAGCTCAAAAGGTTCGCCATCACTGCCCTAGAGCCTAAATTATTTTTAAGCTTCAAAATATACATTTATTAAATAGAAAAAATATTTATTACTAGTATTAAGATAGTTTTTTTTGTGATAAAACATAGATAACAAGAAATTTAGCCCTGGCCATATGGTTCAGTTAGTTGGACATCAACCCTGCACCAAAAGGTTGCCAATTTGATTCCCAGTTAGGGCACATGCCCAGGTTCTGGGCTTGATCCCCAGTAGGGTGTGTGAAGGAGGCAGCCGATTAATGTTTCTCTCACATCAATGTTTCTCTCTCCCCTCCTCTCTCTCTAAAAAAATCCATAAAAAGTCTTTTAAAAATTTACCATTTTATCTATTTCTAAATGTACACAGGTCAGTGGCCTTAAGTATATTTACACTGTTGTGAAACCATCCTCACTCACTACAAAATAGTTTTTCAGTATCTAATAAAGTCCTACCTCTAGGGCAATGAGTTTAAAGAATATGTGGCTTTGAATCAATGTTAGCTAAGTTTCAACTTACGAATGGATGGATCAGACATCACAACCATCACATAAGTGTTGGATGTAAAGATATCAATGAAAGCAGCGAAGTTAGAGTTCCTAACTTCCATGCTCTGGAAAGAAGCAGCCAGCTTGCTATAGGAGAGAAAAGAGCAAAGAACAAAATAATAGCAATATAAGAATTTTTATGTTTTAGGAAAACATTTTCATAGCATTATACCTCAACTGACCACTTCATTAAGACAGTTAATCACTAGCTCCACTTTGTTTTCCAAGGAAACTCTAATGCTCAATTGATCATAGTTTGGAAAGTGACTTAGAAATAGAGTTAGGACTTGATATTGACTGTGAAATGAAACTGGGCTTAGACTTAGATCCCTGTTAAAAATCATGTTATAAAAGATTTCTCTTTTATTTAAGAAGATTTTAAAGTTGAAATTCCTCCATCACTAAGATTAACTTTAGTTACATTGAAATTTAGTTACACTGAAATTCAAGAAATGATCTCATCTCTTCGAAAACAAACAAGGTAATTATATTTGCATTTCATTCTGTATTTCTCCTTAAAAACATTAGTGTTAAACATGCCAAAAAGTCCCAAAGTGCCTTTTATGCTGAGGCATGAAAGGAATAAACTCATACCTATTCTACTGTCTGAGTATCAAAGTTTTACCAGGGTAAGAATTTTGATTCTTAAATATTTAATAAATTATGATGTTCAGCCATTGCATCAACCTATATTCACAACGCTAAGACTCAAATTGTATTTAATCCAAGCTGAGGCAACACGATTAGACATTTCCAGACTCTATTTTGTACCATTCCTGAATCAGTACCTCCCTATTTTAATTACTATAGTTTCATAGAAAATCTTGGCATGTGGTGGGGTAAATTATCCTACTTTCTTCTTTTTCAAAACTCTCTTGGACATTTTTTATTTCTCCCCAAACAGAAGCAAACATCTCAAAAGGGTACTCTGCTTAGATATTTTTCATATGCTTCTTCTGTATCACTTGAGTTTACATGAAAGGACAATGAATTTCATTCACCTCAGTTACCTGTAGGTTCCCTTAGAGTTTAGCTTTCTTTTCCATTGAAGAACTATTCTAGATATAGAAGTGTAGTCCACTATAGTTATTTGAACCTCACAAAATAACATTAATTTTTTCCAGAGGTAAATAGATCCCACAAGACCTCTTACCTGCAGCTCAGCTTAAACTGCTTAATAATGTTGCTGATTTTTTCAAATCTGTGGGCATCACGCTGCTCTTTACACTGATAGTGAGAAATCACCTATGAGAAAGAGTAATGCCCTTTAAATCCATGCAATGTAGTCATATCACCCACTGTTACTCCTCTAGGCCAGTATCTGTCAGTCTCCTGATTTTCAGAGCAGACTTGGCACCTGGCTTACTGTTTCTTTTCCTCAGCCCCATATGCTGCCAACATTACGCAGAATTTCAACATCCCAATGGATGAACCAATACCATGCAGTTTGGTTATAATTTTATTAGCTCACCTAAGTATTATCTATTTTGATTTGTTGGTCTTTATCACTTATTTTAATCATTAAATGTTCATCTTATTTCAATATTTCTCAGAACGGCCTTTGATTAAAAAAATACAAATCAAAAAAGAAAAATATATAAAAATTCTTAGCTGTTCTTGAGGTACACTTAATGTACTTAATTTTAATAAAGCCTGTAACTAAGTGGCTTTTGGTATTATATTTAAAAATGTTAACTAAATGATTATAACCTCTGAGAATTGACTATTTATAAATTAACCTACTCAGGATGGACATCCACGCCAGCTGAGAATACTTTCCCTCACACTTACAGATTTTAATAAAACCTAGACGAGCATTTTCTACAGGCTGAACATACAGATGTAAAAATTTTCAGTAGGAAGCAAAACTGAGTCACTTGCAAGAACCTATGAGATAGATACTATTATCTCCATTTTAGGGAAGGGAACCAAGCTCAGAGATTAAGAAATGTGTCTAAAATCACCAAGCATTGGTAACACTCAGAAACAAATTATTTACTGTAAACTGCTCTTAAGAGTTACATTTACTGAGCTGATCAGCAATTACTTATGCAGTGCTTTGTGACATCTCAAATTCCTTTCTGCTACTGTTATTTAAAAATTTTACTTATATGCCCAGCTGGCGTGGCTCAGTGGTTGAATGTCGACCTATGAACCAGGTGGTCATGGTTCGATTCCTGGTCAGGGCACATGCCCAGGTTGTGGGCTTGATCCCCAATGTGGGGCATGCAGGAGGCAGCCAATCAGTGATTCTCTCTTATCATTGATGTTTGTTTCTCTCTCCCTTCCTCTCTGAAATCAATAAAAAAATAATTTCAAAACAGTAAAATAAAAATTTTACGTATAAATATATTGGTTTTTGTATTGCCTCTCAGGGCCATACACACAGTAGGCTCTAATATAGTTGGTAAGTTGAATTTATAACAAAAATTAAAATACCAAGATGCCTCTTTTCCCTTCTGCCTCTCCATGTGACTCTTAGCTATGTCACCGAGTTGACCATTACACCTCTTCCATGTTAAAAGTTCTCAACTCAGTCTTTTGTTGAAAAGGGTGGGATGCGAGATTCCCCAAAAGGGAAATAACCCTCATCTATAATAAAAAAAAAAGTAATATGCTCATTAGACCAGATGCCCGACGAAGCCGGGGCTGCGAGGGCCGAGCCCCTTCCACGAACTTCATGCATCAGGCCTCTAGTTTCATAATAAAATTCAATAGGAAACAGGGATACTTCAATACAAATGAGCAGTGATTTGAAGATCTAAACTCTGCATATCAGCGGTCGCCAACTGGTGGCCCATGGACCACTGGTGGTCCGTGAGGTCCGAAAGGTTAGCGACCGCCACTTTAGATTATTCCTACAAAAATATAAGTTTTTTCTAACTACTGAAGAGTAACAAACCAAAGGATTTCTTTCAGGTCGCTTACGGACAAAACTACTATATACTAGTAAATAAGGTTGTGCATGTTAACTTAAATACAAGAGGGAAGAAGGTTCTTCCAGAAAATAGCAACATGGTGTTCTCTGCTTTTGAATAAAAGAAAGTAAGTGTGAAGTAATATTTTCAGAGCAAAAAGTTCTCACCAGAAAAGTAGCTCTCTCAAATAGAAGCACTTCATCGGCCTCAATAATTTCAGCAAAATTCCTCAGGTTCATTTCTAGCTGCTGAACATTGGGAATCAGTTGATAAACAATGCTGGACCAAGCCTAACAGAACAGAAATGTGGTGGAATATTACTAACAGGCAGCCAGTCCCAGGCCTCTGCAAATGAGTAAGCACACTACGACACACGGACAGCAAAACACGGTGATAATTGAGTCCCAAATACTGATAACCAGTGACATAAAACAAATAAAATGAGAAAGCAAAGCTAACATTTGATATTTACCCTTCAGTTGGAGATTTTTTAAATTTTCAAACACTTTTGTAAAATGCTGCAGAAACTTTTTCCTATTGATAATAAAAAATAACTTAATTCCATCATGTTATCTTAGGAAAAGTTGAAAACTCTGATCTCCTATTGTGCTATAAAGCTTCTACTCCTGTCATTCAGCAAATATTTAAATCCAACGATGCAGACTATACTAAAAAATCAGAACCTAATGATGCTATAGTTAACATACACCTAAGTATCAGTTTTCAAAAAAATACCAGAGCCACAAAGACAAATGGCCCCTCCCCTCAATGGGATAACATACAAGATAAATTATAAGAGAAATTAGTGGCATTATTATTCCAAAAGGCTTATATTCAGCTGTATAAATTATTGAATTTAAAATGGTACACTGCGTGTTTGCCTAAAACTGACTTCATCTAGAGGCGTATGACTAATGAAAGGAGCTGAAATTAACCACACCTCCCTCTATTCTCTTATGGCTCTTTTATTTGAACCTCCATTAGACTACGTCCTGGAATCTTGCTGTAATTTGTCTGGCAAGGTGTGTAATGTTCTTCTCCTCCACTAGAGGGCAGGAACCTGGTCTTAGTCATTTGTGTGTCCTACAGCATCAAGCGGGTATGTGATGAGTGCTTGCAGAATAAAACGGAATAGAAAAATGTAAGTTAGCTCTATGCGACATTTATGCAAGCGATAGTAGTGCCATGTCTCTGCTCCAATTAGTTTTATTACTTAGGCATGGGGTTTCAGGTTCCAAGTTCCCAGGTCGGTGTTAATGTCACTGCTGAATTTACCTTGGAGAAGACACCAAAGCTAACCACAGCAGAGACATTGTCACTCACAGCAGTGTTGTGATTAGCCAATTGTCTTTGGTCGTGTTATGTATTGCCATCCTTCACACCGCAGCTGGTTCTTATCAGTGCGTCATGTCCATCCTTATTCACGGTTACCTGTTCTATGGGAATAAGGCTTTGAGAGAAATTCGGCCCAAATTAATCTAGAACAGTATTTCCTAGACAGGTATCTCAAAAATGATCTGTTAATAGAGCGAGGCTGGGTCAACATAATATTGGGGGGAAAATGAATTAGTTAAAAAAATAAAGCAATGGCTATATTTAAAGTCCACTGGGTTTTTTTCTTCTTGGGAAATCAGGTTTCTGTGCTTCTGGTTGTAGATACTTGTCGGATGCAGTTGATACTGAGGCTGTAGCTACCAGGGACAGAGAAGGATGTCAAACTTGTCAACAGACACCAGAAGCAGTCTGAAGGAAAGGTCTGACCACAGGAGGGCGTCAAGGAGCCAATCTTTCAAATCGCTGGATCAGTAGGAGAAAGGGAGGAAGCAGGGTTAAGGAACCTATGTGCCAATAAGGTAATTTCAGCTTTACCCATAACACGGCTATTGTTGTAACCTCTACAACTACCGCAAGCGGTATGGTATCCATTCCAGCAGCGGGAATGATCTTTCTGGTTGAAAGAATGCTAGTCTCGCCCAGCCGGCGTGGCTCAGTGGTTGAGCGTCAACCTATGAACTAGGAGGTCTGGGTTCGCTTCCCGGTCAGGGCACATGCCCTGGTTGCAGGCTCGATCCCCAGTGTGGGGCGTGCAGGAGGCAGCTGATCCATGATTCTCTCTCATCATTGATGTTTCTCTCTCTCTCCCTCTCCCTTCCTCTCTGACATCAATAAAAAACACATTTAAGAAAAAAGAATGCTAGTCTTCATTTGGCATGAAAATGGACACTATCAAATTCTAGGCAGACAGACATGTCTCATTCTAAGTCTCCCTTTGCCAATCTTTCCCTTAAATATTGTTCTTCTCCTGCCATCCAAACTTAGGCAGACTAGCACATATCCTGTAGAAGTACCCAGATAGTAGACATAGCTCCAATCAGCACTGAGACCACAACAAGTCAAAATGGATGACAGCCAATGAAACCTTAGCTGTCATGAATATCATTATCAAATTAATCATGACCAAACTGGGTAGCTAATTTAGTGTGGTTGGTAGGCATGTCGACCCAATCTAAGATCAAACCCAAAAGCTCTTAAGGTTAATTTTGATGTTTCAAACAATTTATTATAATTTTTTTCAGTTCAACATGTTTAGATGGCTATGAAAGAGTTTAAAATCTTTGTGATCATACCCTTCTTGCTTTTTTTTTTATGCTCTAACATGAGGGAACTCGGAGAAACATACACACCTTATAGAGAGTTTCATCCCAGATAGATGTCCGGAAGCAAGAACATTCCAGTGGGCGAGACAAACGCCTCAGATCTTCTTCTCGCTCTTTAAAAATCTGAATGAGAAAGTCCAACACACTGATCAGGATATATAGCTCTCCTCTTTCTTTGCAAACGCTGAGATATAATTATTTCCACATATTTAAACAGAAAGCATTTCCTCAGAGGGATTTTTCAATGTGTACAGTACTTCAGAGACATCCTGGCAGAAATGTTTTCAGGTCAGGTCTAAAAGTGACCCTACCTGTGACCCTACCTGGTTAATTTTATGTATTCATTTGGCTAGGCCATGGTACCCAGACCTTTGGTCAAAGATCAGTTTAGATGTTGCTGTGAAGGTATGATGAGATTAATAATTAAATCAGTACACTTAAAGCAGATTCCCCTCCATGATGTGGATGGGCTTGATGCAATCAGTTGAAGGCCTTAAGAGGGAATCCTGCCTCTAGGCTGCCTTCTGACTCAAGCAACAACATCTACTCTTTAACTTATAGGCCTGCCCTGAAGACTGCAGACTTGCCAGTCTCTACAATTGTATGAGTTAATTCCTTAAAATCCATCAATCAACCTCTACCCCTTCCCTCTATTATATCTATCTATCTACACACACACACACACACACACACACACACACACACACTTATTATTGGTTCTGTTTCTTTAAGGCTCCCTCACTAATACATAGAGAGAAACATCCATCTTACTTGAAATTGATACTTAGGGAGGCACCCTAGCCATTTTTGCTTCAAAATTTCCAAGTCTGACTGAATCTTTAATGAAACAGAATATAACTTTCTTAATTAAGTTTCAAATCCCACAAACAACAACAATGTATCTTTGGAGATATCTATATAAGCATTCAGAAAACAGTAAGTTGCCCTAGCTGGTTTGGCTCGGCAGATAGTGTCAGCCGGCGGACTGAAGGGTCCCTGGTTGGGTCCCAGTCAAGGGCCTGGAGAGAAGGGAATAAAAAGATTAGATACTTAAAGTAGTTCTCAAAATCAAATACGGAACTCTAATGATTTTTTAAAGCCTATGTTAACCTAGAAACACCAAAACATACCCCAAAACTGGAACACTGGAGGCAATCATATAACTAGTTATAGGAAAAAAAGTATTCCTGACCACAGCTATTATAAAAAAAATCATTCAGTTAAATAAAAGGTATCCTTAGACCCCTAGGCTCCAACCCAAGGAGGGACTGTATTCTGTACCAATGACATATTCTAAAACTTTCCTCAGGTTCATCCTTGGAAACAGATCTCTTCTTTCAGCTTAGACTTTAAAATCCAATCCTCTTATTTTATACTAGAGTTCCGGTGCACGAATTCGTGCATGGGTGGGGTCAGGTCAGCCTGCCCCGGGGGGGGGGGGGGGCCGGGGGGGAGGGAAGAAAGGGTCACAGGCAGTTGGCTGGCCAGCCCCGACCCCTGGTTGAACTCCCGGTCAAGGGGACATTTTGCATATTAGCCTTTTATTATATAGGATTGGACAAACTAAAGCTAGATTATATTTGTGATGTGCCAATCTTGGGGGGGGGTGTGTCTCATAGCTAGCTGGGAGTTTTCCCTTTCTACTGTGTGGCTTCTGGTTTAAATTTATGTGTACTAATAATCCCCACGCTAGAAAAGAGAAATATACCGTATCAGTGCAATTAAGGGACTTAGCATTGTGCCTAACAAGTGTGACTGGCACTTGAACAGATGCTTATCAGTTTCCTAAGTCAACCTTATGACAGTTGTAATCTTTCATTTCACCCCTGGTGAGTCTTCTAGCCTTGACAGTAACTGTCTGCTCTGAGGACAGTAAACAGGGGCAGCATACATATTTTATAAATATATAAACTGTAATGCAGCTTCATTCTTTTGCATGTGGCTTCCCAGTTTTCCCACCACCATTTATTGAAGAGACTATCTTTACTCCACTGTGTGTTTCTGGCTCCTTTGTCTCAAATTATCTGTCCATATACATGTGGTTTTATAGCTGGGCTCTCTATTCTGTTCCATTGATCTGTGTCTGTTTCTCCTCCAATACCATGCTGGGGAATTTTGTTTGTTTGATTTTTTAAAAAATTTTATTTCAGAGAGGAAGAGAGAGGGAGAGAGAGATAGAAACGTCACTGATGAGAGAATCATTGATCAGCTGCCTCCTACATGCCCCCCCCCCCACTGGGGACTGAGCCCGCAACCCAGGCATCAAACCGTGACCTCCTGGTTCATAGGTAGACACTCAACCACTGACCCATGCTGGCTGGGCAATACCATGCTGTTTTGATTATCGTAGCTCTGTAGTATAATTTGAAGTGAGATATTATTATACCTCAAACTTTCTTCTTTTTTCTCAGGAAAAAGCTAAGAACCATATAATTTCACTTATATGTGGGATATAAAACCGTAACTCCTAAATACAAACAGCAGTGTGTTGGTTGCCAGAGAGAAGGGGGTGGAGCCGTGAAAAGGGTCCTAATATATGGTGACTGGAGGAGGTTTGACTTTTGGTGGTGGCACACAGGGCAATATACAGATCCTATAACATAGAAACCCACACCTGAAACCTATATGACCATATTAACCAGTGTCACCCCAATAAATTTAATTTTAAAAAGGGATAGAAAAAAGAGAAAAAATATAAAAAGGCTGTTTAGTGATATTACATGGTCAGGTTCCTTACCTAAATCTGAAAGTTATTTATTAAATGAATACTATTCCCTTACCAGGGACAATTTGTTTATGAGTGTTTTAAAAAAAACAAATGCCCTAGCCCCGTGGTCGGCAAACTGCGGCTCGTGAGCCACATGCGGCTCTTTGGCACCTTGTGTGTGGCTCTTCCACAAAATACCACGTGTGGGCGCGCACGTACAGTGTGATGGAAACTTCGTGGCCCATGCGCAGAAGTCGGTATTTTGTGGAAGAGACGGTTTTTTGTGGAAGAGCCATGCTCAAGGGGCCAAAGAGCCGCATGTGGCTCATGAGCTGCGGTTTGCTGAGCCGCGGTTTGCCGACCACTGCCCTAGCCCATTTTACTCAGTGGATAGAGCATTGGCCTGCCCAGGTTTGATTCTGGGCAAGGGCATGTAACTCGGTTGCAGGCTCCTCCCCAGCCCTCTCCCTGGTCAGGGCACGTGCAGGAGGCAACCAATCTGGGTGTTTTTCTCACATCGATATTTATCTGTTTTTTCCTTTCTTCCACTCTCTCTAAAAAAAATCAATGGAAAAATGTCCTTGAGTGAGGATTGTGTGTGTGTGTGTATATACACACACACAAATGACAAAACTTTATTTTGAAAGCTTAGGTGGAGATTTCCGCCCTGAAAAAAAAAGGATGGCACAAATGTCCCTATACTTCCACAAAAGAAGTTTGCAAAGCATGTCCACCATGTCCTGTAGCACCCTTTCTGTTTCTTACCAGATCCCGCTGATCCTCCTGTACCAGGTCCATCTTGTGCACCAAGCAAAAGATTTTGGCATCTGGAGAGTTCTGCAGAATGGCCTCCAGGCATGACTGGTAATAGTGCATGTCCTTTTCCAGTTCTCGGCTCTCCACATCAAAGACATAAATCAGAACCTCCACATTTCGGAAGATGTTGTCTCGTTGGCTAGTGAAGTAGTTTTCCATGAAGGTGTCCTGTCTAGTAGGAAAAAAAATAAGCAAGTCCTCAGTTTAGTCCCTTCTACTTATGATCTATCTTATGTGAAAGATAATCTAAAAGCTTCGAATGACGGGGCAAATACCAGTAATAGCAAACCGCTCTGGTTTCAACTTCTTACTTAAGCCTTGCACTACCCTAAGGCCCTCTCCTTGTGCTCCAAACATACTTTGACCTGTCCTTGGTTCTCGAGGCCCATGGTCTATTCCCCGAGGGGCCTTGACACACGCTGTTCATTGTCTCACCTGGCACTACCTCTACTTCTCATTTAACTCCTAACTTGTCCCTTTAGATTTCAGTTCAATCCGTACTTCTTTACAAAAAAAAAAAAAAAAAAAAAATCCCTGACCTCCCTGACGGGCAAATCCAGTCACCATAGGCCCTTTTACCAATACACTGTTCTTCTTTTTAACATTTACAAGTATGATATTACACATCTGCATGAGTTTTTAATTAATGCCATTCACTTCCCTAAACAGAAAGTTCCAAAGTAAGGAACATGTCTGTTACTGTTTGCCACTGTTTCCCAGCTTTTAGCATAGAGCCTGCCATTGAATAGGTGCCCAGTGAATATTTACTGAAGAATAGTCAATACTTTGAACTATATGAAAATGACTCTAAGAACACTTTTTAGCAGAATGTTGCTCTCTGCTTCTTAGGCTGTGTCCCAAGCAATTATCAATTACCAGATGCCTAACAAAAAACAGAATTTTGTTATGGAAAAAAAACTAATGAACTTAGCTTCCAGTCCTGTACTTTGCTATTAAATGGTTGTGTAGTCCAGCCAGTGTGGCTCAGTGGTTGAGCATTAACCCATGAACCAGGATGTCATGGTTCAATTACCACCAGTCAGGGCACGTGCCTCATTGCAGGCTCAATCCCCAGTGGGGGTGGTGGTGTAGGAGGCAGCCAGTCCATGCTTCTCTCTCTCCCTCTCCCTTCCTCTCTGAAATTAATAAAAATATGTTTAGCCCTAACTGGTTTGGCTCAATGGATAAGAGCGTCAGACCATTGAAGGGTCCTGGGTTCTATTCCGGTCAAGGGCATGTGCCTCAGTTGCAGGATCAATCCCTGGACCTGGTCGGGGCCCGTGTGGGAGGCAACCAATCGATGTGTCTCTCTCACACCGATGTTTCTGTCTTTCCCTGTTCCCTTCTACTCTCTCTAAAAATTAGTGGAAAAATATCCTCAGGTGAGGATTAACTGTGTGTGTGTGTGTGTATGTGTGTGTGTGTGTATATATATATATATATATATATATATATATATATAATGAATAAATATAAATAAATGGCTGTGTGACCTTAGGAGATGCATAATATCACTGAACTTTAGTTGCCTTATGTGTAAAAATGACAATAACATCTTATTGCCTAAAAGAGACTTGGACTGATTTGGCACAGATTACAGAATTGGAAGCAATGCTAATGAGGAAGGATTTGTATGGAGAAATCTGCTAGGGTGCTAAGTAATCCATCTGCTAGCAACAGTGGAGTCATTTTCTTATGGAATATTTGGCTATTTTGTTGTTGTTTTTAACAGACACTCATTGAGCACCTATTCCATGTTTGGTTCTATGCTAGGAACTGGGAAATGCTGAGCTAACAATGACTGTTTATTTCGTGAAGCATTTGGCTACGTGTTAACATATTATCTTACTTAATCACCAAAACAACCCTATGAGTTGGCACAATCATTATCTCTATTGTATGGATGAAGAATCTGTGGTTCAGAGAGTTTAAGTGATCAATGCAAGATAACAGCTAACAGGGCTGAGATACAAATGCTAATATAACTCCAGAGCCTAAACTCCTCACCAGTACACTACACATCAGCTGAAGATCAAATGGCCATAGGGTAGGGAGCAATACCGGCATACAAGCATAGTGAACGTTCATTTGTGATGGGATATTTGAGAACTGCCTTGGCCATGAGAGAAAACACTGTCTCCTACTCCTTCCACAGTGGAAAGATATGTGCTTAGGTCTTATGTATAGTGCTTAGACTGTCTGGAGATAATTAATACATAGCCCGGCCTGTGTAGCTCAGTGATGACTCGCATCATTGATGTTTCTCTCTCTCCCCTTCAGCCTTCCTCTCTGAAATCAATAAAAAAAAATCTTTTCAAGTCAGGGATCTTGATTTAATCAAATGCCAATTCTAAATAAATTTTTATCCAATGTATCTCTTATGGAAGGCAGCTATGCTCATCACTATACCACCAACACCAACCAATGTGTCTATTATGAATGATAGTTACTCTAGTATTCTCCATGCTGATTACTGCCACTGGCCTCACAAGTAATCAGATGGTACTTACCCACCACAGTCCCACAGGTTCAACACCAGGTTTCCCAGAAATCGAACATGGGAATGTTCTACATCAACTGGAAGGTAAATATGACAAATCTAGTAATTGCAGCATGCGAGGCGAAATTCAAACTAAGCAAAGCACTAAGCCCAGGATTTAGAAGGACCAAAGTGGAGTGAAATGCTCAAAGCCACAAGAAGGTGATTTTTAGCTTAATAGCGTGGTTTAGTGGCAAGGTGGCACCCCGATTACCCTGCGCTACAGAACTGGCTCTCATGTGAGTCGTTTTACTTTTTAGTAGTTTAGTGCTTAAAGCAGAAACAACTGCCAATTAAAATACTAATGTTAAAATCTCAACATGTAAGACAGAGACATATACCATTTAATAGCGCTTCCCTGACTCATTTACCCCTACTAAAGCCCCAAAATTTTTAAAACAAACATAAAAGCAGACACCCCAAAAACATACAACATAACCATATTCACTCCTATTGATTTCCTTATTTTCATTACTGACCCGACCAATTCCACATTGGGGGTGGTCATTTTTGACTCCTCTGTCCACATTCATTCATTACTATCCCTTGTAATCTCTCTCAATTCCCACTCCTTGCTTTATAACCTGCCACTAACATTAAGGAAGGCCCTTCCTTTCTCAAGCCTACACAACCACAATAGCTCCATAATTACCTTCCACCAGGAAGCCTTACCCCCTTTATTTTACCCTTTAGGCTACTGCCAGGTTCATCTTCTTAGCACTACTTTGAACATGTCACTCCCCATTCAAAAAATTTACAAAGGCTCCTCTATGTCTATAGGGGGGCATTCAAGGTCCTTCAGAATGTGGCTTCCAAACTCCCTTTATATTCCCCAATGAGGCACATTAATAATGCCTTTTGCTCCAGTCCAATCTGGTTTATTCATAGTCCTCCCAAACCCCACTACCTCCCCAACCCCCAATGTACCTTACATCAGGGGTCGCAAACTTGCTAATAGGGGCCAGGCCAGTAAACATACAAGAGCAAAGTTAATCATTTCTGAAGAGTAAACATTTACCCAAGGGGTTGATGGCGTGAGTGGCAGTTACTCAGCTGTAGCTCATTTGCCATGCAGGAACATGGGTTTAGGATTAACAGAGTTTTCAATTTTTCGATCGTAGTGGGAAATCCAGATTTTTATGGAAACACTTATGTGTTGATAACTAATTCCAATTCTTAAAAAACATTGTACAGGCCAAACAAAACACATCTACAGGCCTTTTCCAGCACACAGGCTGCCTGTTTGCGACCTCTGCCTTACGCTTCCCTCCCACTCCCTCTATACTTTGCCTAGTCTGTCCGTCGGCCTAAAAAGTCCTCCCCACTTTTCTTTAAGAGTTAGATTCATCTTCTAAGACCCAACTAAAACCCCCACTCCTCTAAAAGCCCTACCTGGCCACCCCCACTTACCGTCATCACTCCCTCTGAATTCATTCAAACATTTACTAAGCACCTACTCTCTGCCAGGCACTAAAGGTCACAAGGAGGAAAAATAAAAATTCTTACCTTGGAAAGTTTTCAAAGTGTAGCAACTATCACCTTTACAATTTATGTGATAGTCAATCAATCACACAGGGGTATTTCTTCTATGACTAGCTCGAAGCTGTTGCTTAAACTGACTGCTAACTTTTGTGCAATTTTAGATTCTCAGAAACTGGATCGTAAGCAGCAGAGCATTATTTTTTTAAATGGACACTGGAGCCAAACAGTTCTTAGTTCTACCTCTCTGTGTGACCTTGGGCAAGTCACTTAACCTCTAAGTTTAAGTTTCATCTTCTATTAAAAAAGCTGGGAGGCAGACTGCTGACCTCACAGGCTTACTGTGAGGATTAAAGGAGCTATCATACATAAAGTGCCTGGCACATAGTAGGTGCTCAAACTACCTCCCTTCTCCCCTTTACTTCCCCCTCCTTGGAAAAGGAATCATATCTTACATGTCCTTGTATTTCCAACAGAGTCTACGAGAGAGTAGGTGCTCAAACTGCTATTAATTTGAAGACTATGTAAACGGTCTAGTACTAAAAAAAAATGGAAAGAAGTGCTACTGAGAAAGGGAAAGACAATAACAAAAGAAGTGACAGGATTCAGTGACTGTTTAGATATGGAGCACATGGAATAGAAATCTGGTTTCTATTCCCCATATCACAGATATTGTTCTCATTGACCAATGGCCTAACTGCCAAATCCAGTGGACTTTTTAGTCCTTGTCTTACTTTCTATAGTATGACACTGTTGACTGCTCTCTTCTCAAAAAATTCTCTTCTCTCAGCCTCTGATATCACATCTACAACCTCTTTGGCAGACCCTCCTTCATGGTCTCCTATTCTTCTTTCTGTCCCTTAAATGTTAAGAGTTCTTTGGGATTCCATCTTTTGGTCACCTACTCTTCTATGTATTCTCCTCTTTGGCATGCTAATCTATTCATATTATTTTATTTTCCATTTGGATACTGATATCGCTAATACATATTTCTCTCCTCCCTTTCTGAATCATATATTGGACATCTTCACTTGAATAAACCACAAGTATCCCAAACTCAACGTTTACAACTATAATTCATCATCTCCCCATTCTTCCTATAAAATCTATTCCTTCTTCAGTCTTCTCCATCTTATGGAATGTAACCAGTTGCCTAAGCAAAAACCTTAGTTTCATCCATGAGTCTACTCTTTTCCCCACCATTCCCCCCAAACCTATCAATCAGCAAGTCTTATTGACTCTACCTGTTAAATACATCCCAAATCCATTTACTTCTCATCATATCTATGACCACCACCCTAACCCAAGTTAAGCCTCCATCACCTTTTACTTGGTCTACTAAAATTGTTTCCTGATTTGTTAACCTGTTTCTACCCTTGCCTCCCCTAACCTATCCTCCATATTACAGATATAATAGTCTCTCAAAAATGCAGATTTTTCTTCCAGTTTTCTTTAAAAAGAAAAAAAACATTATCTCTGTATAAGTCTATATATGTATGATTGTATACACTCAGGAAAAAAAGGCCTGAGAATGAGGAAAGGAATATACTTTCTACACTTCTATGATGTTTGAATTTTTCACAAATATTATACTCTTGTCATTAAAGTTGAATATTAAAAATGATAAAATATGACTGTTACTTTCTGTTTAAAATTTTCTAGGGGCTGCCCTCTACTCTCAGTTCAAACTACCCGGCATGGCTTATAAGGCACTTTATGATCTAAAACCCACTTTTTGCCTCCCTCTTTAGTCTCATAGCTCTCCTACTCTTCCTATCCTGCTATTATAAAAGCAACTGAAATGAACCAAGAACAGTACTTTGGGAAATCACATACATTTATGGGGCAGAAAGAAAAAATAATATTCTTTAAAAGAGAGGGAGGGCTGATTAAAGATAAAGGACGAAAACCAGGGTAATAAGGCATTAAATAAAAGCCAAGGGAACAGAATTTTTGAGAAGATCGGAAATCTCAGAGCCGTCAACAGTGTTTTAGAATAAAATACTTCATAATCATATTTTCATTGACAAATTTACTCTTCCAACACAAACACATTTTAACAGCCCTCTAATAAAGTCATTATTATCACCATTCTGTATCCTTCAAATTTCAAAACAAGTAGACTCTAAGTTTAACAAAATCAAACTGGACTTTTTCATCAATGACAATCTAGAAAAAAACACTAAACATTAAAGGTGATGTAATATATTTGACGTACTCTTTTACTACTTTTAAAGAAAATTTTAAAAGCTGCATACAGAAGAATAGCAGGTAAAAAATCAATGAATTTTTAATTAGTCTATAAGTTAAGCAGTAGAACCCAATGACGAACGAACTAGTTAATAATACACTAAATCATGAAGGCCAACACAATATTTTAAAGTATAACTTTTACTACCTTTAAGGAAATACAGTAATTGCTAACAAAGTATTATCAATGAAGGTCCCGCTTGAGATATCCTTAAGGGCAAGAGCTCTGTCCCATTCACAACGCCAGGCACACAGGAAGCTCTGGAAAAGCACTTGTTGAATAAACGGCCTGCTTTGATGTATATGGAGTCAGATAATTTGCAACATACTGTTTATAACATTTCAATGATGCTGCTAGATTTTCAAACTATTTTAAGTAGCTCCAATATAGTTCTGAAATTTGGATCACAAGACTGTTCACTAGACTTAGGGTAGTACGTAAACTCTGCTAATTCCCTAAAAACAGAAATATTAATTGGATGAGAAAAAAGGTGCTTCAATGAAATGTAGAGAATTTAAAACACGAAGAGAAAGAAGTCTTCCAAGAATTGTGGCTGTTGCACAATGAATGGAGCAGGAGCACAGACTGACATTCCAGCACTCGTGCTTTCGAGTTGAGTGAGCTGAACTCCTGGGTCACACTTTCTTCATCTATGAAAATGAAGTTAATATAAGGACTAAAGTAAATAAAATAGCATACAATAAACATTAGCTTCCTCTAATCTACTAAAACCATGTGATTATTAGGCCCAGATATTTAACTTGGAAGAATAGGAATAAATTAAAATTTGGCAAATCAAGACAGGAAGGAAACTGGACAGGTACTTTCTAGAAGGAATTCTCTTGAGGCATGATAGGCCAAAGAACCCAGTCCTGACCAAAATTTCTGATCGACTACTTAGCTAAAAACTAGAGGAGATGTTTATCCAGTGTACGAAGGCTAGGAAGAATAAGCAACATATCTGATGAAAGAATTAAAGATAGGCTCTACCCTCTTTCCTACTGATAAGGAAACTGAGGCCCAGTAAGATAGCGATTTTTGTGCTGGACTCCACAGTTAACAAACACTGGGTTCAGGAACATGCATGGGCTAAAATGAAAGAAACTGAATAACAGAGATAAGCATTTATTCTTAGGTTCAAATTATTAACTGCACAAGAATCAGGAGAATACGTGTTTTGATGATAATATATGTGAAAAGAAATTGGGTGTTTTTGCTATAACTCAACATAATGAAGGTCACTCCACAGAAAGAGAGCCAAACGGTGCTGCCCAGAACATGAGATGTGACAATTCTATCTGCCCTGATCAAGCCACATCAACATTCGAGTCTTAGCACTTTAAGAAAAATGTAGATATGTTCAAACAAGTCCTTAAAAATCCTTCAAAATGATGTCAAGTGAGGAACAGATGGAGGAAGTGGAGATGTTTGACCTCTGGAAGATAAGACTTGGGAGGTAAGAGATGGCTAGGACTGATTGAGACATTTATCATACACAAATATTTGTAGAGGCTCAAGAGAGCGGAAAGGGGACCAGCCAACAGAAATAAAGGGAAATAGACTCGAAGCTGTAACTAAGAAATGGCTTTCTAAACATTAGAGCTGCTCCAATTGAGAGTCTATACTACACGCCCAGCACAGAAATGAGGTTCCCTTCTCCTTTGTATCCTAGCATCTGGAACATAAGGTGTTTTTAAAATGTTTGTTTTCTCGAAACCACAGTAAGATACCTTATGAAGTAGTGGGAGACTTGTCTCTGAAGTGTTCAGGATGCTAGAAACCCACATCAGGAAATCTTTAAAAGCCAGATAAGGGCAATGGCTTCATCACCTAGAGGCCAAGGACCACAACAGGATCCAGAAATGCTTGGATGCTGCAAAATGAAATGGCTTTACAGCCTAGAGACAAAGGGGTCTCTCAGAAGCGTGGATCCACTGGCAGCCCAGTGAGCCTACACGAAGAAGCCAGATTTAACATTCAAACCATAAAGGGCAATGAAACGTTTCTCAAGTCAAAGCCAGAACTCCAGTGAGAACATCCATGTGTATCCATCCAGGAAGAGAAACAGCAGAGCACAGATTAGGTTAACCTCCCCCTCATAACCCCCGGCCCCCAGCAATTTACCTTTTAATGAAGACTAAGAACTAGCAGCTGCTTTAAAAAAAATCTTAGGCGATTTTATTGTTATGCTTGTTAATACCTATCAATTAATTTCCTTTTACATAATAACAGTTAAAAAACGAACACCTGCCCCCCCCAAAGAAAAAAAACAACACACACAAGAACAAACAAAAAGATCCCTATGCTTGTTTGAGAAAAAGCAGGGTAAAAAAGAAGTTGCACGCGGGCATCCCACTTGGTAAGCAACCTAGAAAAGAACCACCCAAGAGCGCAAGCAGTAGTAGCCAGAATTAGGCCAAACACCTCTGCGAAGAAATGCAAACAGGGAAAACATGCTGCAAAACAAATCTTTCAACCTCTGCATGGCCAAGTTACTGCAACCAAGTGTGTTATGCGGATCATTAATAGTTAAGATCACCTGACTTTACAATAAGATAAAACATCTTACTTGTTGCACCAAGTCGACGCGTGTCTCTGGCAATATAATTTGCAAAGATAATAGATCTCATGCTGGTCTTACCAGACCCACTTTTACCCATCAATAGCACCTAAGGACAAAGTGGGGGGAAAGAATGAAAAGAAGTTAGCAATCTAAAGCAAATCAAGTCTACAGGGATCTCTCTCTCTCCTGTACTTGATGTTTTCCGGAAGTAACAGTACCAACAACCTGGTGCAGATAATGGCAACTAATTCCTCAACCATCTGTAAAGGCAGAGATACCCAGAATTCCAGGGCCCAGATGCGTAGCTGTCATGAGTCACACATCCTCTTGGCAACAGAACTGCAGTGAGTTTATTATGCTATTAGTATACACTATCATGTATTCAAAACTATGTTAATACCCGGCCAGCATGGTTCAGTGGTTGAGCATCTCGGTCAGGGCAAATGCTTGGGTTGTGGGCTCAATCCCCAGTGTGGGGCGTGCAGGAGGCAGCTAATCAATGATTCTCTCATCATTGATGTTTCTATCTCTCTCTCCCTCTCCCGTGCTCTCTGAAATCATTAAAAATAGATATATTTTTTAAAAACTATGTTAGCGACATAGCAACTTGAGAGGAAACTGAACCCTGATCTCGCATAATCTAATGTTTTGTGCACTGAACTATAGGACAGGAGACTTTAGTATAACCGAAGTTTTTCCTCCTGCTCAAGGTCAACTTTTCCATCTCTGCTACCCATCTCATCCTTTCCACTGACCTCCATGATTCTGCTGTCTCTTCTTTTTCAATGTCCCATGGCCTACAGCAGTGGTTCTCAACCTTCCTAATGCCGCGACCCTTTAGTACAGTTCCTCATGTTGTGGTGACCCCCAACCATAAAATTATTTTCGTTGCTACTTCATACCTGTAATTTTGCTACTGTTATGAATCGTAATGTAAATAGCTGATATGCAGGATGTATTTTCATTGTTACAAATTGAACATAATTAAAGCATAGTGATTAATCACAAAAACAATATGTAATTATATGTGTTTTCCGATGGTCTTAGGCGACCCCTGTGAAAGGGTTGTTCAACCCCCAAAGGGGTCGAGACCCACAGGTTGAGAACCGCTGGCCTACAGGATCAAGTCCTTAAACTACCTAAACCGCCCCCCCCCCCAATCTGGCTGGTTTATTCCTCTGCCCTCATCTTCTGATCCTCCTTGCCTGGAACTTTTATTGTCCAGCCATACTGAACTGAACTGCTCGTAGTTCCTGTCATTGCTCCCAGATCTCCAGGGACCTGTGCACTATGTCTTTGTTTCACCTTGTACTCTCTGCCAATAGCTTTCCATTCCCTTTTCTTTCTTCAGCTAAGCTCCACCCATTCTGCAAAATTTGGTTCAGTGACCACCTCCTCAAAAAGCTTATCTGGCCCTGGCTGGTATTGCTTGGTGGTTAGAGCATTAGTCTGTACACCGAAGGGTCGCAGGTTTGATTCCCAGTCAAGGGCATATACCTGGGTTGAAGGTTCAATCCCCAGCCCTGGTGTGTGTGTGTGTGTGTGTGTGTGTGTGTGTGTGTGCGCGCGCGCACAGGAGGCAACCAATGGATGTTTTTCTCTCTCCCCCTCCCCTTCCTCACTTCCTTCCCTTCCACTGTCTTTGAAAATAAAAAATATCCTTGGGTGAGGATTAACAACAACAAAAAGCTTCTCTGACCCCAATACCCTAGGCTGGCTTAGGTAATTCTCACCTCTGCCTTTCCATGACACTCCTACCTAAAGCGCTGCAAAGACCATAATGCATTGCAGTTACCCATTTTTTTGGTCTGAGCTCCTGAATGGAAGAGAGAATCCCCTTGGTATCTTCAGTGTCTAACATATAACAGATGCTCAAAATATGTTCCTCAAATGAATGGACAAGGTATCAAAACAAAGGTATTAACAAGCACGTCAAACTCGTGGCATGTGGCCTACTGGCCATGAGTTTGACATGCTTGGTATAAAACAAGCAAGTTATTAACAATGAGAATTGTCCAATGGAAAGGCTGGCCTCATGACAGTGAATAACCTTCCTGTCAAGGTCAGCATTTAACAAAGACAGAAAAACACCTGTCAGAGATGCTATAGATTCTTGCACTAGAAGGGAATTGGATGAGGGGAATTCTAAGATTCTTCAAATTTATGAAACACAGTTCTAATCACCTTGCTTTTCAAATGAAGGGAGGGGTACATGTTCTATCTTCAACCCTAAAATAATGTATAAAAGTTCCTAATTGCAAATATAGGGAGTATTAATGAAAGTACACTGCATTCAAGCTCAATTTAATCTAGTTAGCTATATAACTTTATCGCACTAAGGAAATGTTACTCATGAGCCAGTCTAAAATGATAAAAAAAAACCGTTTTTTTCTTATTCATGCACAAATTTCTGCTATTTTCAGATAGCCTTATTAATAACTATAGACAGGCTCATCAAGAACATCCCCTTAGCAAAGTGGAGTTTTTTATACAATATTTATTAGATGAAGTTAAGCCTAAATATGATGTCTTTCTTTTTTAAAAAAATAATTCTTTATTGTTGAAAGCATTGCATATGTCCCCTTTTCCCCCATTGACCACCTCCAGCCCGCTCTCACCCCCAACCCCCCAGGCCCTCACCGCCCCATTGTCTGTGGCCATGGGCCATGCATATTCGCATACAAGGTCCTTGATTGATTACTTCCCACCATCCCCCCTTCCCTCTGAGATTCCACACTCTGTTCCATGCTTCCGAGTCTCTGGATCCACTCCATTTATCAGTTTATTTTGTTACTTAGATTCCACATGAGTGAGATCATGCGACACTTGTCTTTCTCTGACTTATTTCACTTAGCATGATACTCTCCAGGTCCCTCCGTGCTGTCTCAAAGGGTCTTTTTTTTTTTAAATTTAAGAAACCTTGCTTCAATTGTTTATGAAAGACTGTGTTAGGTACTGATCGAAGTGCTCTACATGTATTTGCTCATTTACATGTGGCTCAGTGGTTGAGTGTCAAATTATGAACCAGGCGGTCACGGTTCGATTCCCAGTCAGGGCCCATGCCCAGGTTGAGGGCTCGATCCTCAGTGGGGGACGTGCAGGAGGCAGCCAGTCAATGATTCTCTCTCATCATTGATATTTCTCTCTCTCTCTTCTTCTCTGAAATCAGTAAGAATGTATTTTTAAAAAGACCCTATAATGGTAACATGTGAGTTGGGTTCAACATAAATGTGCAGGCAGAGGCCTGTGTATGTGTGTGTATGGCTTGCAGAAAATGCAAATTAATTTGTAAATTTGGAGAAAAACAAATTCTGTATGGCTATGATAAGGTGCATAGGTGTGGTGGATGGTTTAGTCAGGAATCAGTTTTTAAAGAGCATTCTATGCCACGAAGTCCCTTGGATTTTATTCTATGGGCTTTGAGAAGTTACAAAAAATTAAATGTGTGAATGACCCAGATAGATATGTCTCAGAAAAATTAAATTAAGAAGTAAAGAATGGGACAAGAGTCTGGGAGAACATTTAGAAGGTTCCTGCAACAGTCCAGGAAAAATGGTTACACCACATTTTCTGAAGAGTAACTTCTTACCTTCACCTTCATGTTTTTGATGTACTTAATGCATCTTACCTTTTTCTTCAAGGCTGTATTTGGCAGCGCCCACCTGCAGATATAAACCATAAGACAGAATTTCCATGATGCAATTGCCTTAGAAATTGGGATTAAAGAAATACAAATCAATAGAGATGCAAAAGAGCATGTTTTGCACAACAGCTGTGGGACCTCAGTTGAGTAGAGGCCCTCATTTTCCTAAATTATACAACTGGGTTTATGCTAACCTATCTCCTAATTACATGCTCAGGCGATAGCTCCTAGTTATATTTATTTAGGAATATAAATGAGCCATTAAAATGCAAGATTCCATTTTTCATAACCTTAAATTTTTTTAAGCAAAGCAAACATACACAAGTGCTTTAACAAAGCAAACAATATTGCCATATTTAAATGTCCTCTATTTTTTTAAAGCCGGCCTCCGATTTTAAAAATGTGGGAGCATCTTTAACCCTTCAGCTGTCCTTCCAAGTCATATTTCACTCATTGCAGGCACAAAGGTTATAAAATACAAGATTCAATTGCAGATACAAATTGGCACAGAAAGCACTCGCAAGTCCATGATCTCTGCCCAGGCAATACCAACCCTCCTTCTTAGTCTTCTTATCCTCAATATGATGATGCCAAATCTTCTTTATTGATCATTCAAAGCAATTCAGAACCGTCACCTCATTTAGAACATACCACCCAGGGCTGGTATTAGGCCTGCCCCTTCCCCTCCCAAGGGTTTTGTCGGCCCAGTTACCAACCAGCCGTCTTTACAGTTTACCCAGTCGCCAAAAGCATGATACTAATCAACCTTACTGGTAAACAGAAGCAAGTTATCGCGGGTGGGGTGTCCTAATCCACAACACTCTCTTCAGTTAGAAGCTCCCCGCTCCCCACCCCCACCCCCATTTCCAGGTTTGGCATAATACCCTTCACCCACCCAAGCGATCCTTCCTGCTCCCCTATGGGAGGATCCACTCTCGGCCCCAGATTCTCTTTCTCCATCTTTTTCTCGGAGTCAGATTCTTCCATCGTGCAACAAGTCCTTTGCAGTCCCTTCTAAAGCCGCAGTACTGTTTACGTATTCCCTCCTTGGCCGCCCCCTCAGCCGCCTATTCTCAACGCCTGCAGCCCCTAGTGCTCGGTTCTTGCCTTCGCCTTTGTCCACTGGGGGGCTGCTTTCCCCAGTTACCTTTACCACCTCAAACTTGGCCTCAAGGCGCAAGCCGAGCTGGCCGGCTCCAAGGCTAAGTGATGCGGTGATGCAAAGGAAGAAATGGAGGAGGAGCGGGGGAGCGGGAAAGAGGGGTGGGGTGGGGGTGGGGGTCTCGAGTTTGGGCCTCACGCCCCAAGGTCTCGCAACCCAAAGGTGACTTCACCCGCAAAGAGGTGGGGATGACGAAGGCAGAGGTGGCAGAAAGAGCAGACCCGTGCAGGCACTAAGCGACGATCGCCTCAGCGGGCTCGTGGCTCCCGAGCCCGCCCAACCCTGCGAGTCCGCCGGCGGGTGCGACGTTTACGACCCAATCGCCCGCCCTTCAGGAGCCCAGGTACTTCACTGCAGCCACACGACTGCAGGCCAGCATCACGTGGGCACCTGCCGTAAACCCAGAGCCCGTCACGTGACTGCCGCTACCCAAGGCGCGGGGGGCTGAGGAGAATACCATAGAGACTGCGCGGAGAAAGGCAGAGTGCCCCCTAGCGCCGTCACGTGGCCCGGGCTCGGTGGGGCCCCGCCCAGCGGCTGGCGCTCCCCTGGGGGTCTATCCGGGTCCCACCCGCCAACGCGAGGAGTTAAAGGAGACGCTTGTGATTTCAGTGCCTCAAAGCTAGCTTTTTTTTTTTTTTTTTTTTTTTAACTGCTCTTTCTCCCTTCACATTTTTTGGTGGGGAAGGCCCAGCATTGTCTTTATCTTTCTGTTTTTGAAATTTCTATCTTCCTTTTTTTTAATCATTATTATCAGTCCCTATAACGGAGCTTGTCATTAAATGAGTGAATAGCATCTGAACGGATTGCATCTGTGTCTACCACATAGCGCATAAGGAAAGTTATTGGTGGGACCAGTGGTTCAGCGGGGATCCAAGGACACACACCTATCTCCCCACTTGTTTAAAACTGGAAGGGGAATACATTCTCATATACCATAGTAAAAAAAACCAATAGATGAAGTCCAAAATTGATCATGAAGGACTGCTGATAGGTATATACTTAGTATGTTTAGATTATGAGACCACCAGGAAAAAATGGCCAATAGAGTTCAAAGGGGCAGGGGATAGGAAGTTAGGGGCCTCTTGCTTTTCATCTTAAGCCCTTTTGTATATTTAGTATATGTAAATGTATACATTAAATATATTTATATAAATGTATACATAATGAAATTATACACATACATTTAAACCACATGTATATATTACTTGTTAAGAAAGAAAATGAGCCTACCTGGTTTGGTTCAGTGGATAGAGGATCAGCCTGGGGACTGAAAGGTTCTGGGTTTGGTTCTTATCAAGGGCACATGCCCAGGTTGTGGCTCCATCCCCAGTGTGGGGCGTGCAAGAGGCAGCCAATCAATGAGTCTCTCTCATCATTGATGTTTCTATCTCTCTCCCTCTCCCTCTCTGAAATCAATTAAAAATATATTTCTTTAAAGAAAGAAAATGAAGGGAAGAAGGAAGGGAGGGAAGAGAAGGGTGACTGGATAGGAACATGGCACTTTCTGCTCCCAGACTTCTCCATTTGCCATCCTATACAATCCCTTCTCACCACAACTAGAATGCCTCAAGAAAAATGTATTCTACTCTGATCACAGGATTCCTTAGCCCTGTCACTCACCAATCACCTTCCTTCTCCCCACCAGGTGCCTCCAAACCAGCTCCTGTTCTTTTCCCTGAAAGACCCTAAGTCCCAAACCAGGAAGTCACTTTAGATTCATGGCCCTCCATACAAAACAATGAGATTAAATGATGATTAGTGTCACTGAGTTAAAGCAGTGAAAACATATTTTCTTCAATAACTATTGTCAGTAGGGGGAAAGCTGAGCTCCATTCCAGTTTCTGCAGACACAATTGGAAATTTTACAGGGAACGGGGGAGCGGGCAGGGATCAGTAGAGTCAGAGAAGTGAAAAATTACAAAAGATTGGTCTGTGTCGATGTGATTAAACCAGCTGTGTCTGCTAGCTGGCAGTTACCAAAATGAGGAGTCTATCTTCCCACAGATACTGGAAGACAGAGGCCCTAACTCCTGATGATTACATTTCAAGGGCATGACTCTCAGGACCTTGAGAAAGACACTCTGAGTTGTAAGAGATACATACAAATGTAATCCCTTTTTATCCAATGTTTTGAGAAAAGTAGGTCAGGGACCTACCATCAGACTAGACTAGAACATACTGTAATTCTCCTTGCAGACAAGCTTTCTTTTCAGACAAGCTTCCTTTGTTTCTTTTTGTTTGTTTCTTTTGTTTTGTTTTTTTGGTTAACCCTCACCCGAGGATATTTTTTCCATAGATTTTTTTTTTTAGACAGAATGGAAGGGAGGTAGGGAGGGGAAGAGGGAGAGAGAGAGAAAGAGATGTGAGACACCTCCATCTCCCACATGCTCCCCAACAGGGGGCTAGGGATTGAACCTGTAACCTAGATATGTGCCCTTGACCAGGATTCGAATCTGAGACCCTTCAGTGCACAGGCCAATGCTCTAACCACTGGGCCATAGTGGCCAGGGCACAGACAAGCATTTTAATGAAAAGTTGGGGTCAATGCAGAGCTGAGGGCCATCCTAAGGGTATGGCAAGCCTCTTACTGCAGGGGTTTGGACTGAGTTAGGTGCTGAGAGTTCTGAATTTCTCATTAGTCCTTTTCTACAATTTGTCTACTCCTTCCAATTCTTACTGATGTTGTTTTTGTTCCAGCTGTTATAATACCTGGCTGGGTAATTGCAATAGCCTCCTAAGTGATTTTCCTACAGTGGCAGTGCCAAAGGAGTAAGGAGTGGGTGGAATAATCTAATCTTCATCAGTCATCTCACCCAAAAAGGCACTTAATGTAATTAATATGTGCTTGTTATGTAAAGGCAGCTTTCAAACATAAACTCCACCCTCCTCACCAGGCTTCACCAGCCGTATTGTGTCCTGAAGCTGTATTGTGTCCTTGAACTGCTGTTTTATTTTTTAAAATAATTCTTTATTGTTGAAAGTATTAACATATGTCCCCCCCTTTTCCCCCATTGACCCCCTCCAGCCCCCTCCCCCACCTCAGGCCCTCACCACCCCATTGTCTGTGTCTATGGTCCATGCATACATGCATACAAGGTCCTTGGTTAGTTACCTCCCACCCACCCACCCTCCCCCACCTTCCTTCAAGCTTTAGAAAAATTCGCTGTCTCCCTGTTGCTGGTCTCCCTTTAACTCCTTCTCCAAATCATCATTTTTTTCTGCCCACTTCCCTGTTTCTATCAAGGTCCATGAGGAATAGAGAAAGAAAGGGAAGGGAAGGGATGAAGATGAAAAGTGGGAGAAGTGGGGAGTTGGAAAGAGAGAAGGTAGAGAGGAGAAAGGTGAAAAGGAAAGAGGAGGGTTAGGGGTAGGAGGATGGTTGTGAAAGAAGGGGATTTGATAAATGATTGCAGTATTAAACCAAATTAAGAGTTAATCCCAAAGAATCCTATATAATAAAAGGCCAGCAACCATAACAGTATAACAACCAGAACAACCGATCAACCAGTTGTTATGAGGTACATTGATCACCTCTCGGTCCCTCCCCACATCCCACAGGCTCTGATCACTGGATGGCCAATGGGGAACCACAGGGAACCGGGGTAGGTGACAGCGGGGCAGGACTGGGGACTGGTGAGTGGGCAAAAGATGGCCCTGATTGCAGGCTAGGCCTAGGGACCTTACCCATGCACGATTTCATGCGCTGGGCCTCTAGTGATGAAAAAGATTGTTGGTACAATGCATTCCTCTAGAGGTTAAGATTCTGGTTTCTACCCAGATATCCCTGGCTGATTATTTTTACATTTCCATTAAAGAATCTTGCCTAGATAAGAGATGAAGTTTGCTTTTTATTTTTGTCAAATTACTTTTTAAACTTGTAATTATAGGTTCTTTTCAGAAAGCTCTGTGGGGTTATTCATGCATTTATTCAACAAATATTTGTTGAGCAGCCAGGAAATATGTTAGATGCTAGAAATACAAGCATCCCTCTATTTCAGGTCCCACTTCCTATCAGTGCTTCTATCTAACATTCACTATACTCAGATACACATAAACACACACATGCCAACACATCAACATTCTGTCTGTCCAGATCCTACCCCGTATTTTTTCAACCATCCACCTCAGCAAGAAAAAGTAGCATAGACCCATAAGATCCAATATGATAGGTTTCTTTTTACTACTTTAATTAATTTTGTCATCTTTATCCTAAACCATATCCAAGAGTCTTCAATTTCCAACTGTCCCTCATAACTCCCTTGCCCTTTTTTCTCCTCCACCCTTCTCTGCTCCTTCTGACCCCACAGCTATCATTGCTACTTCCCAGAACCACATGAGTTTATGACTATATCCTGCTGTAAGCTCTTTCCTCCTCATTCCCACCTCTTTGCTTGAAATATCAGGAAATGATCTTCCAGCTAACTGGACTTAACGATTTGATGAATAATTTCTAATGGAGGGATTTTTTGGTTGCCTGCCCAGCATGGAAGGAGCTTAGACATTGCTACTCCATGCTAACAACAAGTAAAAGTCTGACCAAACTGAAAACTCCACGTTTTTTTAGAGTCATCAGTGAAGTAAGTCACAGGGAAAACCTATGCCCCTAAAATCGGAGAGACAGACAGGCAGATCTAGAAAATGATAACTCTCCAGGGCAGGAGCCTACACACAGAAGCCTCTATGGGAACCACTACTGGGGTAGGAAAACCTGAATTGCAATTGATCATTTTTGGGACAAGTCTGAGAGTTAAAAACTCCAGGGCAGCCCAGTCATAGGGGTCCTCCACTCTTTTGTGAGTTTTACTTCCAGGAACTCTATTAGATCCTCACAGTGAATATCAGAGGAAAATATCTTCCTGCCACTGGCAGTAGGAGGGAAAAAGTAATCATTTTTAAAATAAACCAGATTTTCTTTTCTTCTTAACAAGGCTTTCTCTCTAAAGAAACTATTTTGCTGGGATTTCATCAGAGTGCCTAGCCTACCAGAGGAAAGGGAAATGCCCAACTCCAACCTAGTCTAACTATCCTGTTCCACCTAAAGTAGGGGGGACCCTGAGAAGTCCTGATGAAGTTCAGAGTCTAGGGGCAAAGACTGAGACCTAATTTTAGGACTATAGATTCACCCCCTCATTCCCCCCCACATTATAACCACATTCCTAAAGACCTAGTTACCAAAGTTCCTTTCACCCAGTATATCATGTCCACCTCTCAAAAAAAAATTAAAGGCATACAAAAAGGCAAAAAACACAGTTTGAAGAGACTGAACAAGGATAAATACCAGTCACATATGGCACAAATATTGGAATTACCCAATTGTGAATTTAAAATAATTCTGATTAATGGACTCTAATGAAAAATATATCATATGTATTAACAGGTGATGTAAGCAGAGAGATGGAAATTCTAAGAAAGAATAAAAAAGAGAAGCTTGAGATCAGAAAACACTATATCAGAAGGGAAGGTGCCTTGATTGGACTCATTAGTAGTTTGGACAGGATTGAGGAAAGGATCTCTGACCTTAAGGATATGTAAAAAGAAACTTCCAAAACTGAAAAGCAAAGAGAAAAAGACAAAAAAAAAACACAGAAAAGAATATTCAAGGATTGTGGGATAACTGCAAAAGGGGTAACATATGGATAATGGAAATATCAAAAGGAGAAGAAAGAGAGGAACAGAAGCAATATTTGAAGCAGTGATGGTACATTGGGAATTTATTGACTTTTTGAATATTAACCTTGCATCCTGCAACTTTGCTATAGTTACTTATTAGTCCCAGTTGTTTGATTCTTTCAGATTTTCTATCTAGATGATCAAGTCAACTGCAAAGAGAGTTTTATTTATTCCTTCCAGATTTGTATACACTTTTCTTTTTAATTAAAAATGCAATGTCATTTACATTACTACAAAAAAGTAAACACTTAGGTAAAAATCTTTTTAAAATATGCACAATATCTATATCAGGAAAACTTCAAACTCTGGTTAAAAACATTAAAGAACTAAATCAATGTATAGATTTTCCATGATAATGGATAGAAAAACTCAGTATTGTCAAGATGTCAGTGCTTCCCAACTTGATCTATAGATTCAATGCAATCCCCATAAAAATCCCAACAAGTTATTTTGTGGATATTGACAAACTAATTCTAAAGTTAATATGGAGAAATAAAAGATCCAGAACAGCAAACACAATTTTTCAGAAGAACAAAGTTGGAACAGACACTACCCAACGTCAAGGCTGATTATAAGGCCACAATAATCAAAAGAGTATGGTATTGGCAAAAGAATAGACAAATATATCAATGCAATAGAACCAAGAGCCCAGAAATATAAATATAGCCAACTGACCTTTGACAAAGGAGCAAAGGCTGTACTGTGGAGAAAGATAGTATTTTCAACAAATAGTACTGGAACAACTAGACACCCACAAGCAAAAAAAATATATCTAAACACAAACCTTATACCTTTCAGAAAAATTAACTCAAAATGGATCAGGAACCTAAATTTAAAATGCAAAATTATAAAACTCCTAGGAGATAACATCGGAGAAAACCTAGATGATCAGAGGTATGTTGATGATGCCTTTTTAGATACAACAACAAAGACATAATTCATGGAAGAACTAATCGATAAGCTGACATCATTAAATTTTTTTTAAAACTTCTTCTCTGCAAAAGCCAATGTCAAGAGAATAAAAATACAAGCCACAGACTGGGAGAAAGTATTTGCAAAAGATACATCTGATGAAGGACTCTTAAAACTCAATAATAAGAAGAAAAAACTTCTATTAAAAATGGGCAAAAACCTTTACAGACACTTTACCAAAGACAATATATAGAAAATAATCATATGGAAAGATGCTCCATATCATATGTCATCAAGGAAATGCAAATTAAAACAACAATGAGATACCACAATACACGTGTTAGAAAGGCCAATATCCAGGATACACTAAATGCTGGCAAGGATATGGAATAACTGAAACTCTAATTTGCTAGTTGGAATGCAAAAAGTTATCTCCATATTGAAAGACAGTTTGGTGATTTATGAAAAACTAAACATACCAGTACTCTTTCGTTTACCATACAATCCAGCAACTGTACTTTTGTATTTACCCAACTGGTTGAAAACTCATATCCCCACAAAAACCTGCACACAGACTTTTATAGCAGCATTTTCATAATTGACAGAACTTGGAAGCAACCAAGATGTCCTTCAGTAGGTGAATGCATAAATAAACTGTGATACATCTAGAGAATGGAATATCATTCAGCACTGAAAAAAATAAGCTATCAAGGCATGGAAAGACACAGAGGAATCTTAAGTGCATATTAATAAATGAAAGAAGTCAATCCAAAAAGGCTACCTATTTTATGATTCCAACTATATGACATTCTGAAAAAGTCAAAACGATTGAGACATTGAAAAGTTCAGTGGTTGCCTGGGGCTGGGAGGAGAAAGGAATGAATAAACAGAGCACAAAAGATTTTTAGGTGACTAAAACTATTCTATGTAATACTATGCTGGTGGAAATATATCACTATACATTTTTTCATACTCATAGAATGTACAGCACTAAGAGTGAATCTTAATGTAAACTGTGGGCTTTGTTGATAATGATGTCTCTGCAAAAAAGTCTAATAAACACAAATCAGGAAATGCAGATCAAAACTACAATGAGATACCACTTTTCACTCCCTAACATGGCTATAAATAACAACCAAAAAAAACCTTAAAATAACAAGCGTTGGCAAGGATTTGGAGGAAATGGAATTGTATACATATGTCAAAACTTATTAAATTGCATGCCAATTACATCTAAAAAAACTGTAGTAAAAGGAAATATGTCATCTCACCTATCAGATTGCTGATATGGAGCATACTTGACAATGCTTAGGGCTGGTGTTAGATGTGGCAAAGCATTTACTCTCCACACACTACTGGTGATACTGTGAAATGACACAACTACTTAAGGAAGTCATGCTAGATATATACATCAAAGTTTAAATGTGTAAAACCATCTAAACCAGAAATTCCATGACTGGAAATATATTCTAAGTAAGTAAGTGGGCATTGTTAGGGTATCCAAAGGAGGTACTACTGTATGAGGCCAAAAGTGGTGAGGGATTATAAATTTATTAGGTCATCTGGATATCAGATGGGCTGAGCCCCCAAATGGCGCCAGCACCCAGGGATGGGGAGTCAGAGGTTTTAAAGGACTCTACACGGGCTTTTTCAGAGGGCAACTTTCTGGGCAGGTCTGGATCCTGGGAAAGTCAGGAGAGGGAAGACAATGGTCTTAAATGGAATGTAGTTTTAACAAGTGGAATGTGGTCTAAGCGAAAGGGAATGTCGGTTGTGAAGTGGGCTAAAGGTCAGTTCCCAGGGGAGGGGGAAACAATTCAATTATTTGATCAGACCTAACAGACATATGTACACATGTGTATAGACAGGATGATAGCAACAACATTGCTTCTAAATGTGAACAAATACTCTACATATTCAGCAGTAAAGTTATGGTGAAATAAATTATAATACAGCTATAAAATGTAATATTGTGAACTAAGAATTTTATGTGTGCCTCGATATCCTCAGGTCATGCCTGTACAGGCAATAAAATTTGGCCCCTTGCCCTGACTGGTGTGGCTTAGTTAGTTGGGTGTCCTGTGCACCAAACGGTTGTTGGTTTAATTCCTTGTCAGGGTACATACCCGGGTTGCAGGTTTGATCCCCAGTAGGGGGCGTGCAGGCGGCAGCCGATTGCTGTTTTGCTCTCACATCAATGTTTCTCTCCCTCTCCCTTCCTGACTCTAAAAAAATCAATAAACTATGATTTTTTTAAAAAAAAAAAACACGTGGCCCCTAGAGATAATTGTTTACGATAATCAAAATCCCACATTCCTGTGTCCATTTTAACTTCCAGGTCTTCAAAAATACTGTTCCATTTGTATGGAACACCTTCTGAATTTTCCTCTGCTTCACTCTTACTGAACGTTCAGGTCTCAGTCTAAAGGCCACTTATTTACTTGGAGATAACTTCCTGGACCACACTTAATTAGGCTGATTTCCCCTGGTTCATGCTCATATGCCTCATCCAGATTTCTCCTAATCAGCACCTGTCACACTTAGCTTTTTCAATTCGTTGTCTCCACTAACAGACTGTGACCTCACCCTTAAAATCCCAGTGACAGGCTGACACCTGGCGTATAATAAATGTTCAGTGCGCATAATTCCAAATGAATAAAGTGCCTGACAAATAGTAGGCATTCATTAAATGACAACTTTTGTATTGCTACTACTATTTTGTTCTGGACTAGACATTGTGGAAGGAAAAGAGATAGGAAGTCAATGAGAATATTGCAAGTTGCTGAACAGCAGGAAAATTTAGATATTGAGGGTGAATCCTGAGAAGGGTGCTGAAATTTTAGCTATAACTGGAGACACTTTAAAAAAATACTTTTTATTGATTTTAGAGAGGAAGGGAGAGTGAGAAAGAAACATCAATGATGAGAGAGAATCATTGATTGGCTGCCTCCTGCACGCCCCCTACTGGGGATCAAGCCCACAACCCGGGCATGTGCTTTGACGGGGAATGGAACCCTGACCTCCTGGATCATAGGTCAATGCTCAACCACTGAGCCACATGGGCCAGGCTACAACTGGAGACACTTTAAAGGAACACCTACTCAGCAGCCCAGAGACAGCTATTATTATTTACTAGAGGCCCAGATTCGTGCACCAGTGGGGTCCCTCGGCCTGCAGGGATCAAGCTGAAACTGGCTCTTCAACATCCCCTGAGGGGTCCTGGATTGCGAGAGGGCTCAGGCCAGGCTGAGGGACCCCACTGATGCACGAATCCTCTAGTATGCATATAAGATCTTTGGTTAATCTCTTCCCGCCCTCCCCCCTCCTCCCTTCCCTCTGAAATTCATCAGTCTGTTCCATGTTTCCATGCCTGTGGTTTCTGCTCCTGCATTGAGCATCTGCCCCCTGGTGGTCAGTGCGCATCATAGCTACTGGTCGGCTGGTCACTTAGGCTTTTATATATAGATAAATGTACCACAAACCAGACATTATTCTAAGTACTTACACCTATTAACTCACTTAATCCTCAACATGATTACACAGATAAGGCCATTGAGGCACAGAAAGATTCAGTATCTTTCCAAGGTTTGCAGTCTTGTGTATGGCAGCATTTAGATTGACCCTAGATATTCTCCTTTCAGAGCCCATGCCTTTAACCACTGTGTACTACTGCCTTCCCTGAGATGACAGAGGAGAGGAGACACTGTGAAAATCTTTTTTTCATGACTGAGAGATGGGTTGTATTACACAGTTTTATAGACGAGATGGGGAGAAAAAGAGACCTAGGGAAGATGATGTACTGAGTAAAGGGTGCAGATATCCTGCCTAACACTCCAGTGTTTTCCTCCATGGAGCCATCACTTTGCCTGTTTCCTCTAGTATTTCTCTTTCTGCAGGACATCGTGAGGGCAATTATTCACACTTAACCGAACAAGTAAGATATTGTACAGAAAGTATGCATTTCGTGTGGAATAGACATAAAGTATTTCTCACCGAATAGGATGTCTGTCAACATTTGAAATAAAATTCTATATATCCAGTAAAATAATTCTATACAAGGATTATTTTAACCATGGAATATTGTCTGGAAAAACTGAAAGATTGAAATGAGCTTTGGAAATTTGAGTGACTTTGTTTTTCTCTCTTACTTGTCAGCATTGCTGATCATGATTGCATAGTACATACTACATAGCTGAAGAACAAAGGAATAAAAAACTCCAAAATTGTCACAAAACCTGTGGAAGAAAGGGAAGGTGAGAACTCCCAGGGACAGTCTCAGGATCTAACTTTTGGCTCCATGCTCAGACTCCCTTCCATGTTTTCCTCCTCACTAGAGTTACCAGCTTCAGTTTCTTTCTGTGTATATGTTTGTTTGTTTGTTTGTTTTAGATATATCACATTCTGGCCATAGAATCCTCATCTACTTAGTGGCACTTCCCTCAGTTAATCAGAGTTGAGTTGAAGTCCTGTCATGTGACATTGAGATTACGTAATCTAAAGAGAGTGAGCCTTTGTGAGTGCACAAACACCTTTGTGTGTAAATGTACAGAAAAAGTATGAGAAAAAATTAAGGAAAATTATTAACAGTAATTATCTCTGGGAAGGTTGGTGAAACCATGTGGAGTCCATTTGTTTAGGGAGCACTGATACTCAAGTTCATGTGCTCCTAAATATTTTTGAATGTTATGGGATCCAAGATGGTGGCAGAGTACATGGAAGCTACAATCACTTCCACCCAGGACCAAATTACAACTAAATTATAAAATAATCAGCCTGAATAACCAATTAAAAATTAGGTAAACAGAGTCCTATAATCGAGGATTTACAGAAGAAGCCATATTGAGACAGGTAGGAAAGGCGGAAATACTGAAAGGGCTGGCCCTGCACCCACATATGGCAGTTGAGAATCTGGAGGGATATCTGAACTGCAAAGGTCCCCCCAGAGGAGTGAGGAATCTCACCCCGTGCCAAGCTCCCCTGACAGTGGCAGAACTACCACTATCACCAAGTTTGAATCTGTGACATAATATCTACTGTGAAATTCAGTGAGGATTCTGTCTGAAGGGAGAGACAGGAGTGTGCTAAAGAAACAGGCACCCTCTTAAAGGACCAGCTAACAAAATTTCTTTTGCAGCCACTCACCCTGCTCTCTGGTGACGTGAAGGCGGCTTGGAGTGGACTGGCTTGTGTAGCCTCAAGGAGCGTGTTGAAGGGACAAACACCAAGGTCTCTTTGCTTGGCCCCTCTCCTGCACCAACTGCAGACGCCATCTTTCCTTTCCTGGGTTGAGCACTCCACTTAGTATAGAATCAGCTTTGGGGAATGCACTAGCCCCACCCTTCTGACTCCCTGTGGCCCCACCCTGCCAAGCTCAAGCCTAGCAGAGTAGTCTGCTGACTATAGCCAGCCTGGACTGAGGTATAGACTTTCATGCGGGGATCTTAAGGAAGTCTAGGCAAACTTGGCAGGAAAGTGGCAGAGACACACAAGAAGAGACTGAGTTGCATGGCTCTAGGGCAAGGGCCATTTTTCCCTCACACACCTGAAAGACTCCACCATTCCTGTGCATAACCTTCCCTCTACACGACCAAATCTTGGTCTGTTTTAACCTGATGAACTCTGCTGGTTTCACCCTGATGACTGCCTGAGAGCCCAACCCATCAGAGAGGCCCGTGGGTTCCAGGAGGGTGGTGGCTGTCCTTGGTACAGTCTGAGACTTTTGCTGAGTGACCTCTGAACTACCACTGTCACCAAGTTTGAATCTGTATAAACCTGGTAAACACTACCTGCTTCTACATGGTGACTCACTGAGAGCATACCACATGCAACTCAAATACTGCCAGAGGCTCCTTTAGTGACTGAACCTACCAGACATGTGAATCTCTAGGTGCCTTGGGCCTTTTGCTGACCTGAACCTGGGTTCAGTGCTGGCGGAAGATGGCCTTGATATGCAGCTTGACCCCTCCCATGGGCACCAAGGCCCAGCAGAGGGAGCCACAAACTGTTGATCACTTTGTGGCTCCAGACAGATAGCCCAGGGCCAGTCACAAGTAGTGTCTGAAATGACCTACACCAGAGTCTCTTCCAGAGTCTCTCTCAAGAAGCCCCAGAACTAACACATCAGGTGGTAGACTTCAGGCCACATCAGAGGGGTCAGGTCTTGCATAGCACTATGGTTAGGGTCAATCCTCATAGTCAGCCAGCCTGAAGGTCAACCCCAACCACAGACAGGCCAACAGTAATCAAGACTAAACTACATCAGGAGAGCTCATATAACCTACAAAAGATACATTCCTGCAGCACCTAGCTCAGGTGATCAGGGAGATAGACTACTGAGCCCTATAGGACACCTACTATATATGGCTACCAAACCAAGACATAGCAGATCTACATAATACACAGAAACAAATACAGAGAGGAAGCCAAAATGGAGAGACAAATAAAAGTGCCCCAAATTAATTAACTGGATAATTCCTCAAAAAAGAATTAAATGAAATGGAGGCAACAATCTACCAGATACAGAGTTCAAAACAATGGTTATAAGGATGCTCAAGGAAGTTAGGGAAGAAATGAACTCAGTGAGAACTTAAAAACAGAGAGAGATAGTCAACATTAGAAAAATCACACACAAAAAAGAACCAGTCAGAAATAAAGAATACACTAGAAGGAATCAATAACAGATTAGGTGAAGCACAGGATGGAATCAGCAACTTGGAAGACAAGGTAGCAGAAAACACCCAATCAGAGCAGCAAAAAGAAAAAAAAATTAAATGAGGAAAGTCTAAGGGACCTCTGGGACATCTAGCATAGCAACATCCACACCATAGGGGAACCAGAAGGAGAAGAGAGAGAGCAAGGTATTGAGAAGATGTGTGAAAAAATAATGGCTGTATATTTCCCTAACTTGCTGAAGTTCAAAGTCACACAAGTCCAGAAAACGTAGAGAGACCCAAACAAGGTGAACCTAAAGAGGCCCACACCAAGACATGTCATAATTAAAATGAAAAAGGTTAAAGACAAAGAGAGAATCTTAAAAGCAGCAAGGGAAACACAGTTACTTGCCTACAAGATTGTTCCCATAAGACGGTCAGATGATTTCTCAAAAGAAACATTTCAGGACAGACGGGATTGACACAACCACAATGGTATGAAACTAGAATTGAACCACAAGAAAAACAAACAAACAAACAAAAACGGAAAAACACAAACACATGGAGGCTAAAGAGCATATTACTAAACAATGAGTGGGGGCCCACTCAAGAGGAACTTATTATGTCCATATGTTGGATGAGGAGGGACTGGAAGTGGGGTAAAGCCAGGAAGGAGCCTGCTGCATAAATCTAGATAGGAAACCCTGTAAGTCAGAGTGGTGGTAATGGGAAATCTGACATTAATGACCCAGAGTAGAAACAACAATGTCTGTGGTATCAGGGGAAGTGAGCCAAAACAACTCCTGACTCTATCATCTGTCAAAGATTTGATATCAAGCCAGTTATTATGTCTGTCACGACATGAGATGCCTCACACATACATTGGGCATTCTAATGAGTGTGACCACCTAGAGATAATGCACATTAAGAATGGCAGAAGGCCCTATGTTCATAGTGGCACAATTTACAATAGCTAAGATTTGGAAACAGCCTATATGCCCATCAGCAGATAAGTGGATTAGAAAACTGTGGTACATCTACACAATGGAATACTATGCTGTGGTAAAATAGAAGGAATTCTTACCATTTGCAACAGCATGGATGGAACTGGAGAGCATTATGCTAAGTGAAATAAGCCAGTCAGAAAGATAAATATCACATGATCTCACTCATTTATGGAATATAATGAACAACATAAACTGATGAACAAAAACAGATCCAGAGACAGTGAAGCATCGATAAGATGGTCAAACCTCAGAGGGAAGGTAGGGGAGGGTAGGGGGTAAGGGGGAGAGAGCAACCAAAGGACTTGAATGCATGCATATAAGCCTAACCAATGGACACAGACAATAGGAGGGGTGAGGGCATGAGTGGAGGTAGGGGGGCAATGGGGGGATAAGGACACATATGTAATATATTAATCAATAAAGAAAAAAAGTTATGACCATAAAAAAGAATGGCAGAAGGAAGTTATTTATTATTGATATTATGAATAACAACAAGCTGAATATAGTATATATGATAAGGAAAGAAACATAACATAGTTAATAATGTGTTTTTGTTAATGGTTATGAATAACTGTTATTTCAGTTAACAGCTGGGAGAGCTTTAATGTACTTGCTTACTTATTTTCAGGAGGCAGATATTTCACTTCCTTCTCAGAGTCATTCCAACCCTTAAACAGAAAGCATGAAGGACTAGAGTTCCCAAGGAAAAGGCATGTCTAGGAGTAATCGGGGAGGGACTCTAAAGCCTACCAGTGATATGCAACTAGGGTCCACAAGAGCACACAGGCTGATTTCATGAGTATAATATTTGGCAGCTTTTGTTCATATTATCCCTGATACCACTTGACGTGAGTCAGTACCCTGAAGACCCCAGAGAATCTTAGGGTGAATTTTAGGAAGTACCATCACTCCTGTGATAATGCAGAGTTGGCTAATCAGCTCACTTTGAAGTGAAAAAAGATAAAGGTATTAAGAAAAAAAAAGAAAAGGAACTCATAGACACAGACAATATGATGATTACCAGGGGGAAAGGGGCATGGGAGGAGGTAGAAGAGGGTAAAGTGGGGGAAAATGATGATGGAGGAAAACTTGACTTTGGGTGATGGACACACAATGCAATGTACAGATGATGTAGTATTATAGGCTTGTACACCTGAAACCTATATAATTTTATTAACCAATTTCACCCAAATAAATTCATTAATTTTTTTTAAAGAAAGATACACGGTGCTTTCCCTAAATACTTCTTTCTCATTGCTGAAACACCTTGAGCCGCAAAGGCTGTGCTTCCTGTGTGTTGAGCGCTTTTCACTTATTATCTCATTTAATTCTCACAATCCTAGGAGGCCAGTGCTTTCATTAATCCCACTTTATTTTTTTAATATATTTTTATTGATTTCAGAGAGGAAGGGAGAGGGAGAGAGAACCATCAATGATGAGAGAGAACCATTGATCGGCTACTGGCCTTCCTGCACTTCCTGCACCTCCTGCACTTCCTGCACTGGGGATCGAGCCTGCAACCCAGGCATGTGCCCTGACTGGGAATCAAACCCTGGTCTCCTGGTTCATAGGTCAACGCTCAAACACTGAGCCACGCCAGCTGGGCTAATCCCACTTTAAGACAAGGAAAAGGAAGGTTAGAGAGGTAAAGTGGCTTGTACAACATAGTATCTTGGGAATGACATAAGAAAGATATAGAGTGCTTGGCCTAAATACTCCTTTCTCAGAGGGGGCAAATATTGACTCATTGCCCTTTGGGGCAGACCAAGACAAGCTTCAGGGACAGAAGGGCCTGTGAGCAGACAGGTGGAATGTAGCTACTTGGAGATGAGAGGAAAGGAAATTCAGACAGAGGCAACGGTGAGCAAAGACCTGGGTGGGTAACTTCCGAATATGCTCCGAATGACATTCGGATTACCGAATGAAAGAAAGAAAGAAGCAAAATCAATCAGGTATCCAGGCAGATGGGAGCCTAGAAACCTCAGAGCCAACCTGCACTCCGCCCTCTCCCCATTTACCACTTTCACCCAATCAGACTGGAAAGCCTGTCCATCCTCACCCTAAAATGCCTTTCTGCCTCTCCATCTCCATGGCAACCGCCCTCAGGCTCATTTTCATCCCCTCTTGCTTTTATCCTAATTGCTTCCTGAGTGACCTTCCAGACAATAGTCTGCTCCTCTGCAAGGCAGCCAATCAGCGCCCTGTTTGATCATCCCCTGAATACACGTTTTCAAGGCCCTGAGTCTCTTGTGCGCTGTTTGCTTTTGCAGCTGTACGTCCCCTCGTCGCCACATTAACTGGGTCTTAGATGGGCCCACGAATTAATTAGTGTACACATGGACGCCTTCTGAAAACAGGCCGAGTGGATGAATGCGCTGTGTAAACCAAGACAGGAAGGGAGAGCTGGGAATAGCTGATTCCTTCCAAGAATCCACGCCCCTTCCCCACCACCACACAAATACACCCTGCCTGCCTTCCGTGGGAATGGAGAAAGAGACACATTCCTTCCCAGGGCCCGCGAGCCAATCCTGCACTAGATTGAAAAAATACACGATCCCTGTGCATTTCTCCTCTGCATACCCCTCACCTCGCCAATCCCTGGTCTTCATTTGGGATCTAGCCCCACCCCTACAGGGGCCGGCCCCCTTTCCTATCTGACAGCGGAAGTCTGGGTGGAGGAGCCGCCCACTTCCTTTTGAGAGTTCGGGGAGTGCGTGGCAGGAGAGGCGGGGCCAATTCAGCCGAGCCTTCTCGCGCGCTCGCGGCTGGGGCGCGTGCAGGTGGCGGTTGTCCCCGCGAGTGGGCTTGCGTGGGAGTGTGCGCTGTCGCTGAGACCGTCTGGCTTCTTGCTACAAAGACTCTAGTGGCGTTGGTGGCTTCAGCGGTAGCCCCTTCTGCAGGTCGAGACAGTCGCTTTCTGCAGGGGTTCTAGGCATCCTTCCCTTAGGATTGCTGTAGGCTCAGCGCCCCTAGCCAGCGACATGCCACGGGGACGAAAGAGCAGGCGCCGCCGTAACGCGAGGGCCGCCGAAGAGAACCGCAACAATCGTAAGATACAGGCCTCAGAAGCCTCAGAGACCCCGATGGCCGCCTCTGTGGTCCCGAGCACCCCCGAGGACGACCTTAGCGGCCCGGAAGAAGACCCCAGCACTCCAGCGGAGGCCTCCACCACCCCTCAGGAAGCCTCCAGTACTGCTCAAGCGCAAAAGCCCGCGGTAGCCCGGAGCAATTTTCAAGGCACCAAGAAAAGTCTCCTGATGTCCATATTAGCCCTCATCTTCATCATGGGCAACAGCGCCAAGGAGGCTCTGGTCTGGAAAGTGCTGGGGAAGTTGGGGATGCAGCCCGGCCGGCAGCACAGCATCTTTGGCGATCCGAAAAAGGTCGTTACGGAAGAGTTTGTGCGCCGAGGGTACCTGATTTATAAGCCGGTGCCGCGGAGCTGCCCTGTAGAGTACCAGTTCTTCTGGGGACCTCGAGCACACGTGGAGTCAAGCAAGCTGAAAGTCATGCATTTCGTGGCAAGGGTGCGTAACCGATGCTCCAAGGACTGGCCATGTAATTACGACTGGGATTCGGATGATGATGCCGAAGTTGAGGCTATCCTCAATTCAGGTGTTGCAGATTACTTCGCCCCTTAGAGAAATCGGGCACACAGCCTTGGGTGTGTGGGGGGGGCGGGGGGGGGCGGGGTGTAAAGAGCTTCACAGGTACCGCAAGGAGTATATCACCTGGGTTCTCAGTTGGATATTATGGGGAAGCGGGCGCGCTGTGTTTGTATATGTGATCAGTGCTAATAGTTGGAAGTGCGAAAAAGACCATTTGCTTTGGATATTGTAAAATTTTATTCGCTTTAATACAATGTTGTTAAAGGCCACACAATACGTTTAAAATACCATTGAAGAAAGGTATTTTTCTTTTTTTTGTCTTTGAGATTTAGTGTAACAGTTTTCCTAACGTTATACAATGAAGTCTTTTCATCATATTCTGTGATATGGTACCTATTTTATAGCATTGAGTAGTCTGTTCTTTGAAATAACCAGTAAAATGTGAAAGAAGGATGGGAGGGTGGGGGGGGGTGGGATTTGTTTATGTCTGACCTTTCTGAAAACCTTTGTGTCTGCTGTTGTGTAAAGAAGACTTAAAACTACCGTGATGTTGCTTAGTTATTGCAGAATATTGGGAAAAAATAAAAGCATAATGTCCAGGACACCTTGCTCATTTATTGACCACCAGTCATGTGTGAATCACCAGTGTACATCCTGAAAATACTCATTGGCACACAGCCCCCAGTTCTAAAGGATGTTATAGATGACACTAGAGGCCCGGTGCACAAAAATTTGTGCACTCAGGGGGGGAGGGGGGGTCCCTCAGCCTGGCCTGTGCCCTCTAGCAGTCTGGGACCCCTCGGGAGATAACGACCTGCTGGCTTAGGCCTGCTCCCGGGTGGCAGAGGGCAGGCCCAATCCCTAGGTGCAGCCCCTGGTCGGGCTCAGAGCAGGGCCGATTGGGGAGTTGGGGCGCCGCCCCCTGTCATGCACAGAGCAGGGCGATCGGGAGGTTGTGGAGCAACCCCCTGTCACACACAGAGCAGGGCCCATCAGGGGGGTTGGGGCTCTGTACCCTGTCACGCACAGAGCAGGGCCCATCAGGGGGTTGGGGTGCTGCCCTCTATCACCCACAGAGCAGGGCGGATCAGGGGGTTGGGGCGCCGCCACTCTCACACTCAGGGCAGGGCTGATGGGGAGGTTATGGCTCTACCCCGTCACACACAGAGCAGGGCCCGTGGGGGGGGGAGCTCCCCCCTATCAGGCACAGAGCAGGGTGGATAGGGAGGTTGTGGCCCCGCCCCCTGTCACACACAGAGCCGCAGGGCGATCAGGGGGTTTGGGCGCTGCCCCCTGTCACGCTGATCCCGGTGCCGGGAGGCATATTACCCTTTTACTATATAGCATAGAGGCCTGGTGCATGGGTGGGGCCGGCTTGTTTGGCCTGAAGGGTGTCCTGGATCAGGGTGGGGGTCCCCACTGGGGTGCCTGGCCAGTCTGGGTGAGGGGCTGAGGGCTGTTTTCAGGCTGGGGGTGACTGAACTCCCAAACGCTCCTTTTTTCCTTTTTTTTTTTTTTTTTTTTTATTCTGGGCCAGCTTTAGCTTGAGGCTTGGCTCCAGCTCTTAGGCCTCCGGCTGAAAGTAGGTTTCTGGCCTTTGCTTACAATGTTGCGAATCTGCTGGCTGAAGTTGGGCGTATTTGTTACAGAGTTTCTTAAACTGCCCGCTCAGAGGTCTGCAGCGGCAGGCGGGGAACGTTGGTTTCCTCCGTCACTGAGGCAACCAAGCCTCGTGTTAGTTTCAAGCTTCCTGGCTGCCGCCGCCATCTTGGCTGACAGTTAATTTGCATATCTCGCTGATTAGCCAATGAAAAGGGTATCGGTCGTACGCCAATTACCATGTTTCTCTTTTATTAGATAGGATGGGAGAGATGAATACATAAACTGGTAGTGTCGTAAGTGGTGTAACAGAGATGAGCTTTGGGTGCCATGAACATGTAGAAAAGCTAATGTGACCAATCTTGGGTTGGAACAGGAAGAACACATCATAGGGAGCCATAAAAATCCAAGAGTTGGCTTGGGGCGATTTGAAAGGGGCATCAGAGCATACTATGAAAATTCTGTACATTGGGTACTTTTGGGATACTTAACCCAGCTGGGAGGAAGTGGCATTGGCAAAGGGAAGGGAGCATGATGGGGTGCAGTAGAAATAGGAAGGACACCTAAATCAGCTTGACAGCAGGGCAGAGGAGAGAGGGGTGCTTGCAGGAAATAGGACATTGTGAGGCACTACAGAGATTAAAGAGGTGACTGTCAGAAAACTCTGGGTGATATAACAGCCTGCGGTCTGAAAATCATATTGGAGTTTGGGAAAGGAGTAATATGGAGGCACTAAAGGCAGCGTGGACATTAGGGATAACACACTCTTCACTGAACTATTAAGGATAAGTCAAGGGAAAGTGGATAAAATGAAATGAGACAGGAAGGAGGTGAGCAGGGTCTACGACATTAAAGGGAGGGAGCTATGTCTGGTTATAATGAGAACACACATGATTAATAATAATGATAATCCTGGAATAATGAGAAGAAATGGCTGAAGAAAAGCATACTCTTGGATGAGGCAGAGAGATCGGACCTGGGACGTGCCTGAAAGGTGACCTGGCATATCTCTCAAGAACTAGTGTTGGTGAGGGTGTACAAATTGTTTGAAAAGTGCAGTGCATGTGAGTCCACGGGGTGGGGCAGAATTAACATTCTGACTCTCCTTCAGTCAGTGTGGTAAATCCTGGGGACCATCTGGCATGGTGGTGGGCCCTGCTATATACTAAGTCATGCGGGATCCGCTGCCTACCCTCCTCCAGCTTTCAGACTTGCCTCATGGTACCAAGGATTCGATGCCCATCCCATCCATCCTATCACCAGGGCCTTCAGAACCCTCTACCCCACCCTGCAGCAAAGGTGGAGATGTGGGAGTCCACCCTCACATTCTGATCAGCTACAGGCAAGCAACACGCATAAGGAGCTGTGCCCCCCGCCCCAAAAGTGACCACATTTACCCCCTAAAACTCAGCACTTGGTGAATGAAGTCCACAAGGAAGTGCCCTACCTGGCTTTGTGGGGCCCTGAGGCAGCAGTTCTCTATCTCACACGAAAGAGGGGCCAGGGTCCCTTCTCCTGCCTTTGCCTCCTGTCAGTCCTGCACTGCTTCCTGCTGGGTGCAAGGTCAAGTCCCTGTGGACAGGTTGGCCAGCAAATGACTTCTGACAAGGGCTCAGGGACCCATAGAATGAAGCCTGCAGGCTAAGGGGCTTCAAAGGAAAGTAGGAACTATGACCCCTGCTCCCCCCACTCCCCCAGCTTCAAATTCATTCAGCAAACAAGGAACTAGAGAGCCCCCTGCGATTCGGGCAGAGCGACAGGACCTGGGCTGCGAGCAATCAAAAGGCAGGGGCCTGGCCCTGGAGGGGCCATATTTCTCAATGCCACCCCCAGTGTACACGGGCGTGAATCCGAGGTTCAGGTCACTAACTGACTTTCCTGTCTACAGCCACGAGGATAACGAGGGACCTATCTCAAACAAGGCCCCAAGTCCATCCCACAGATCCAGAGAGTTTTCCCGCGGGACACCTGCGGTCCCCTCTGCCTGCCACAGCACTCACAGGGCCTTGTCTACTAAAGACGCGGGTGCAGTCAGAGCAGCAGGCCTCAGTGGCCCCGAATGCGGCCTCGAGTTCTCGTGGGGCCAGAGCTGACTGTGAGTCCTCCCCCTTTGATAGAAAGGGCCCAAAGATGTCAGACGGGCCCAGGCCAGGTAGCTCCGTTGGCTAGAGCATCTTCCCCATACTCCAAGCCTCCAGGTTCTCTCCCTGGTCAGGGCACACACAAGAAGCAACCAATGATTGCATAAATAAGTGGACACAAACTCTCTCTCTCTCTCTCTCTCTCTCTCTCTCTCTCTCTCTCTCTCTCTCTCTCTCTCTCTCTCGTCAATAAATAACAATAAAAATGTCAGACAGCTCCAGGTCAGTCAGTAAGTGGGAGAGCTGCAGAGCAAAGATGTACTGAGGATCTTCTCTGTACCAGGGGCCTGCCATATATTATCTCTGCCAGGTCAGTAAAATGACACACACCCCAATTTATAGGACACACCAGCTAGCTCAGGGGAAGAAATACTGCACGTTCATTCCAATAATACTGGTAGGATGAGCGAGCAGCAGGTCACCCTGGAAATTCTGCTCTGACCCCCTTTGCCAGTTGGCTGAGTACACACACACACACACACACACACACACACACACACACACACACACACACACGGGAGAAGATAGCTATGTGCAGCTGCGAGCTGCAAGTGTAATGTGGGAAGGGGAGGGGAGGGTCTGCAGTCTGGCCTTCAGGAGCTCAAAGTCCGATAACAAGGTGGCTACTTTTCTGTGATGTTACAAACAGCTCAGCCCCTTCCTGGGACTGGAGAATGGTCGGCGTTCTTGAGAGAAACTCCCGGAGGGGTCAGGGTCTGGGCACAGCCACCAAATCAAAGCAGGTCCTGTCCTAGCTCTGTTCCCAAAATGTATTTCTTTTCTGAGTCATGGTTCCATGGAGGCATCTTATCGCTTGACAGCCTTGTTCCATCCTGCAGGCTCCCAGGGTCTGTAGGAAAACCTATCTATAGCTGGTAAGGTCAGTAATTATTAGACAACTGTGGCTCCATTCTCCTCCCAGGCCCTTCCCCACCATTAGATCCTGTCCGAATCCATGTTTCCTTTGGCTCTGGTGGGCAATAGCCATCCCGAGATCTCAATGGTTATTTGCAAGCGTGGCTCAAGAGCCTTAACTCAGTCAGAGAAGCAGGAAAGGGGGGAAGGGGTGGGAGTCTGCCACCAGCTGCACTGACACCAGGACTGCTGGGCTCCTGAAGGCCCCAGGCGGGAGGCTCCACAGGAAAGAGCAGAGGGTTGAGTGGCCTGGCCTCACCCAGCCAGGAAGCAGTTACTGCCCCAGGCCCATCCTTCCTCCCCTTGCCCTGGAGGTAAAGTGTGTCCCCACCCCTCCCCACCCCACCCCCTGCATTGGCGCCGCAAACGGTTAACCTTCATCTGATGAGCTCAGCACTACACAGGGCTGCATGTCCAGGGGCCATGACATGGACAGCAGGGCTGAGGGAGAGGCAGGCAAGGGGGCTTCTGGAAGGAGGTGAGGAAAACAGAATATTCACTGTTTCTTTTCCACAGATTCACACATTCTTACAGAGTCTGTGAGCATCCAGAGGGGAACCAGGCTGGGAGCCTCTGTGTGTCAACCAACCGCCTAAGCTGCCCCCACCACCCAGCAGAGTTCCCAGAGACTGAGTTAGAAAGATGACGTTTAGGTGCCAGCATACCTCTGAAGTGCACTGAGATTCTGGGTCCCAGACCCTCCAGCTGTTTAGGAAGCTCAGGTATAGAGAGCCCAAAGCCCAGTGGACACACAGCAAGACCGGCAGCTGCCATTCCCTGTGCACCTAGGCTGTGCCAGACACTTTGATGGCTGCTGTCACGCAGTGTCTACCTCTGGCAGCAGTCAACAGGGTGGGCGCCCCAGGCCACGTTTACAGAGGAAGAACTCGGGTCACATACCAGCAGCAAGTTGCTAGGTTCCCCTGGTCGGTCACTGACAGCCTTGGACATGGATTCAGGGCCAGCCAAGGCCAAAGCCCCAACTGTTTTACTAAAACAACCGACTGCATCCCCGGGACACCTGGCGCTCCACCAGCCCGGGGAGTCATCTGTCTTCTCACTCAGCACAGCCCCTGTGAGGTGAGGAAGGGAGGCTGGGGTGGGGAGAGGAGGCCCGGGACAATGAAGCCAATGAGCCATTTGGGGAATAGAGGGACGGTCCCTTCCTGCTGATTGGTTGCGGGCCCAGTCACCACGTGTCCTTGCGGGGTTGCCATGTGTGGAATGGGGATTTCCTTCCCAGACACGTCTGTCCTTCCCATCCCCGCACATGGCTCAGCAACGTGGCCACCCAGACACTCCGTTGATCTTCAGATGCGAGGTCCTGGCTGTCACACTGTGGACCCACCAAACAGCAAACTTTCTGGGCTTGCAACACTGTTCCCTCATCCCATTTTCAATCCAGAAGGTACAAGGGCCGCAGATCTCTCCTACCTTGAGCAGAGGGGGAGCCTGGGGTAAGGCTCAGGCGGCGAGCACTGGCTATCATAAACTCAGGCTGAGGGGTGTCCTCCTTGGGCCCAGTGCTGGGGCCTTGGCCTCAGCAGTCAGGGGCAGAGGACAGACCACAGCCCTGGAGGAAGGCAGGTGTGGATTCTGCCTGGCTCACGTGCCCCCCTGGGAGGTGGGTAGCGGCCAGGCTCCCACTGTCTCCTTCCTTTGGTAGGAGCACAGAGCCCCCGCTTTCTGAAGGCAATGGTTTTGACCTAGTGGTGCTGTTGGAGATCAGTGGTTGCTATGAAGATGTAATGAGATCTGTATACAGGGCACTGCAGGGCTTGCACTGCCTGGAACGGTGAAACACCAAAGAGCATAAAGAAGAATGTCTCTGGAGCCATCCAGGGCTGGGAGAACAGGCTTGGTGGGGGGCCGGGGAGAATGGGGCTCTAGGCAGGTACAGCCCATTACCCAGCAGGCAGAGCACACACAGGGTAGATTAAAGCAGAAGGTGGAGCCCGTAAATAGCTGGTGAATATCAGGCCCGTTCTTGACAGGTCGGTTTTTGCCGCAGTTTATGACTAATGACACCCTGGCAAATGTTATCTCAAAATAAGCAATCCACGAGAAGTGCCCGAAATCCCTCCTGCAAGTCCGACCAAGGAGGCTCTTGATCTATTCTCGGCCTACAAAGTCTCAAAAATAACTGGGCCCACGATACTTTGGACGCTGAGATTATCTAACAATTCATCCATTCACTCATTCAACACGTTTCCAAGGGTCTATTTGTGCCGGCCACAGTTCCCGTTGCCTGGGAAACATGCATGAACACATCACAGGCTCTCTTGCTGGGAAACAGAACATCGAAGGTAAACCTTTTCATTAGTACATTATACAGCGCCTTAGAAGGGCATATGTCCTCTGGGGATGGGGGGCGTACTATGCCCACAGAGAACAGAGAATGGTGCTAGGAAACGTGAGGGAAGAAAGGGAGTATTACATTTCAATCTCATGGGTAGTCAGGGGTGTCCTCATTGGAGGGGTGACACACCTAAGAAAGGAAGAAGGTGAGGGGATTCGCTTCACTGACACACGAAGGAAATGTTGTTCATGCAGCAAAGCCTGTGAGTGCGAAGGCTCCCAGCCCAGGAGTGAGCCTGTAGCAGGTCTGAGGAACGGCGGAGAGGCCAGTGTGGCTGGCATGGTATGAGCAAAAGGACAAGAGTTGGCGAGACAGTCAGCGGCATTAAGAGAAGCCCATGTTGCGTAGGGCCTAGGAGGCCATTGAAGAAACTGGGCTCCTGGTGGCAATGAAATGTGGGGGCAGGAGGAGGGAGGTGGGGGGTTGAGCAGAGGAGCAACCCCGACTCACCATTTGAGAGGATCACTTTGAACACTTACTCTATTCAAATGAGAGCGAAAGCCAGCAATGTTGAGGGTGGGGAGACCAGGGAGAAAGCTACAGCTGTACGTCTAGCTAGAGAGGGTGGGGATTTTGACCATGCTGGTAACAGTAGATATGGCGAGAGCTGCTCAGTTTCTGGGCATAGTTTGAGGTTGAGCTAATAGAATTCCTGCTGGTTTCCATGTGGAGTGTCAGAGAGGAGTCAAGGATGACGCCATGTTTTTCTCCTCACAAGTCGTAGGAGGGAATGACGGTCAAATTATCTGTGTTTTGTAGTTGGGAGAGGGGATCGAGAATGCAGTCTGTATATGTCAAATTAAGTAAATGTCCCTTTGACACTCATGGGGGTGGGGTAGGCAGTTGTGTAAATGCAGTTGTATGGAAGTCAGGAATGTGGCTGAACGGTTTGCCTAAGAGGCCGTGAGATGATAAGCAATCAGATAGGGGGGTGAGAGCATAGGAGCAGAGGATCATGGACAGTCGCCTGCAGCATAAAGGGTCAGGGAGAGCAGGAGGCACCGGCCCAGGACAGGAAGTGTTGTCACCAGTGTTAGAGTCGGAGAGTGCAGTGCCTGGCAAGCCAGGGGAAGCAAAGTGTCTCCAGGGAGAGCCAGTGGGCAACTATGCACAGAGGGCTGATGCCAGGTGACATATGAGTGAGGGTGAGACGTGACCATTGCATGTACCGATGCAGAGGGTCCTCGTGACCTCGATGAGAGCAGCATTGAGTGAAGGGAGGTGCCCAGCGGAGAGCAGGGAAGTCCACAGCCCAGGGAGGCACAGAGAAGTCCCGGCACAGCCACTGTGAGTGTGCTGGAGGGCATTGGACCTTGCATGAAGAGGGGCCCACAGCAGGCACAAGGAGTTGCAGATCATGAGGGTACTGGATCGCCGGGAGCTCAGCTAGACTTCCTGGGCCCCGTGTCCTCCGCTACCTGAGGTCAGGCACCTGCCTATTTGATGTGCCTCCCTGTCTATTGAGCATCTGGTATGTGCCAGGCTCCTTTGTGACATTTAATGCTCAAACAGATCAATGTGGGTTATAGCCGGATCCCCATTACACAAGCTAGAGATGTGATGTGCAAGGGGGGCAAGGTGGACTGGCAAGGGCACTTAGCCATGGATTGGAGGACTAACATATGGAGCCCAAGCAGGCTCCTTATCAAGACCGACTTATAACCATAGGCTCGGGCCTGCTGGCAACTCAAAGGGTGCCATTGTGCTTGCTGCCCGTCACCCCTGGTAACACGGCTCCCAGTTACCACAGCTGCTTCGAATGACCTGGCCACAGGCAGTCGGTGTGTCTGAGCACCTGCCTCAGGCTCCCTGTGACATGCTACCGCAGAGTTGGAGCTCAATCCCAAGTCTGAGACTGTGGGTGACTCGGTTAAAACAGACCTTTGCTCAGAAGGGGGCCCGACTCCATGTGGAACTGACATCCCAGAACCACACACTGTCCTGTCCTTGACTTTAATAAACTCCAACAGCAAGGCTCGTGTCCTGAACAGGATTTCCCTGGGATCTTAAAGAACTCTGATCAAACTAAAGTCACTGTGCCATTTTGGACACTACCATTTAGACCGCTGGACACACACACACACACACACACACACACACATCCCTCTGTCACCACTGGGGGCTTTCTACCATTGGCTTCATTCTGGTGTCTGCCACTCCATACCCAACCGGTCAGGCAAGAGATCCCATCTGCTCTCGCCCCAAGCACGAGCTTCCTGGTGAAGGGTGGGCCTTATGCTGGGAAAGCCTGAAGCCAGAGAAGATTGTGAGGGTTTCACAAGGATGAGCCTCAGGTCACAGGGTCCAGGCCTGTCCTGGGGGAAGGAAAATCATGCGGCTGATCTGAGCCAGGGAGAATGACTTCAGAGTCCAGGACAACAAAGGAACAAGAGAGGAACACCTGGCACTGGCGCCCTCACAGACCCAGATTTGGAGGGCGGCTGAGTTCAAAGATGAGCTCCTGCAAGGCACACGTCATCTTCTACCCACGCCTACAGCCCTGTCCCTGAAGCGGGGATCACGGCCTTCGGGTGCCCACTCCCTGCAGGTGGACATGTAGTGTCACCTTTCTGCGGCCTTCACGCAGACAGAGCTTCCGTGACTGGCTTGAAGCTGCGTCCTCTCTCCAGAGAGGCACTCCTCTGAGAGGTCCCCCTGTGTGTGTGTGGGGGGGGGGGGCTCGTCCTGAGGCATCGCTGCCCCATAAGGTGTGCAAGGGGCAGAGCAGCCTCCTGGGCTGTGTCGGAGGCCCTTTTGAAGTCCCTGGCAAGATGAACTCGTTCCTGGCTCCAATCGACCGCAGCTGAGGGAACCGAGGCAAGTTGACTGGAAACATGCTGCTCCCCAACCCAAGGTGTTTACACAGCAGCTCAGGGACACATCAAACGTATCTAACTTGTGTCAGCTTCTGTGAACACCATCACACACAGGAATGATGCCCGCTGCTCATAGACACACTGCAAAACCAGCCAGCTGATCTTCCCAGTGCCCTTCGACTGCTGCTCCTCAAACTCTCTGTGTGAACACCCGGGTTTATTCTGTTCCAAGTCAGTCACTCTGGATCAACGCATCTATCTGTACAATGCAAGGAAAGTGAACTCATAGAAAGAAGAAAAATGAGAAAGTACAGCCCTGATGTTTTGACCATCATGGAAACTCTCCTCACATGCTTTGCAATTTTCTGAACCTGTAATCTCCAAGTCAACTTACCATAGATCAGATCGGCTCTGCTATGCAAGTTTGGCCCTGCGGGTGAGGTTAAGGGAAAGGTGGCACCACAGCCCAGCTTGTGTGTGCGTGGCCAGGGTCTCCTTTCCCCAGGACCCATCTCTTTGGAAGGGCTGCCCCCTCACAGTGCTTCCCTGTACCTGGGCCACAGCACTTCTCCCTGTCCACTGCCGGCCCTACCCTTCTCTGGGCTACCCCTCTCAGCCCAGTCCCAGAGGCAGCCTACAGAACCAGCGGACCATGGGCCACTCTAGCACCCTCATGCTGTCCCCTGACAAGGTTGCTCTGTGCTCCCAGCCCTGGAGGGCTATCTGATGATCTTATTCTCATATGCTCCTCTGACCCTGTTGACCTCTGTGATGCTCCCTCCTGTCTCAACATCCCCAGCGCTCATTCTCAGCTCACTGAGGGAGGAGTTCAGACAGGCATATCCTGGGCCCCTACAAGGCTACACAAGCCTCCCTTTCCCCCAGCGGGTGACATCCCCATGGTGCCTCTGACGTCCTACAGATGGGCATCAACCTCTCTCTACAGGTGTACACCGGATCCCCATGCCGCAGACAGCCACCTCACACAGCTTCAGACTCTCCTGGATGCTACCGTACTCATCTTCACCCGAGTGTGTGCTCACAGGCTTCCATTCTCAGGCAGGCAGACATACCCCCAGATGGACACACACACACATGAGCCCACCCGCCATATGGACACCACAGAAACACCTGGCATACACTTCCACGCCCACAAACATAGCTAATAACGCACAGTCACAAAGGCCACACACAAGGACAGAAATATACATATGTGTGCGCACAGGATGGAGAAAACCTCAGGGAGTGTGGTGTCCACAAATATCCTTAAATGCACACATACTGAAACCTATTGCACATTACAAGAACATGTTTACTGACTAAGGAAGCCACACATGCACATATGCATGCACACACATGCATACTAGGGAAGGAGAAGCATGTTGTGTCTACCCACACTATCCAAGTCCTGAGTTAACAAGGAGAAGGATGCATTTGTAGTCTCAGGTTCTTCCCTCTTTCCCGGCCTCAAGTACATAGTTTACCCCTTCTCTTTCTCCATCCCTCCCTCCCTTCTGTCCTCTCTCCCTTCCTCTCTCTGTCTCTCTCTCTTTCTCTCCCCCTCTCATCTTTCCTTCTTCCACATACACACAGAAACCAAACACAAACTAGCAAGAAAAACACACATTCTCTTTCACACCCACAAACACGGTCATGCATACTCTTGCACAAACACATACATTTATTCTCTCTCTTTCTGCACACACACACACACACACACACACACACACACGCTAACACACACAGCTTCCACAGACATGGCAAGGTGAGAAAGTGGAGGCAGGGCAACATGGTCCTGAGCAGCAGTTACTGGGAGGAGGCTGCCCTGCAGCGAACCTGGAGCCCTGGGGCACAGAAGGTCCCCATTGCTGGCACCCAGCCTGGGCGGCTCCAAAAGACAAACGCAAGGCAGCCTGCTTCTCAGCTTCCTCTGTGCACTGTTCCCTGCTCCCTCCTCCTGCTCTGAAGCCTCCCTCCCTCGCATGACCCCCTTGGAATGCAGCTATGGAGAGAAAGCAGATATACCTGCTGTTCTGGTCAAACAGTGAGTAGCCTCAGGAACCAGGACTCAGAAGGAAGCCTGAGCAGACGTGTGCAGGGGCTGAAGGAGGAAAAGCTATCTGCAGGCCAGCACCGGGAATGAGAGTTCTGCAGGCAAAGCAGCAGAGAGCAACTGGGAGGAAAGTGACCAGAGAGGAGGGAAGACCATGGAATCCTGCCCTGTGACCCGGAGCTGGCAACACAGCCAAGATGTCCCTAAAACTCCCAAGGGGCCTCCTGACACGCCTCTCCCCTTCCATCGCTGTGTAATCAGATGGATTCCCTGAGAAAGCCTCAGTCCCTGGCATGTTGACCTTTGACATTAGGCTTGGGGCCTGCAGCTAATGAGTGCGTCAGCTGCAAACTCCTGCAGAAAGTCAACAGGAAGGGGCCTGGTCATCAGCTCATGCAGAGGAGAAATGGCCCGCCCTTCTCCTCACCATGTGGCTGATGCCCCCAAAGACCTCTGACCCTTCCAGGCAGATGCCCACAGGACAGGGTGCAGAGCAATGGGGGCTGGGATTGAGGTCGCCCAGGGCACAACCTGAGGCCCAAGAACCAGGACAACCTTGATGCCCACTTTTCCCAGCCAGGCTTCTGACCAGAACCCGTGTGCTTCTCCAGTCCGGGGAAGAAATATGTGAATCAGTGATGAGATTATGTGAGGATAAAATGAGAAACAGATGTTGGAAAAGATTCCCCTGAATTATTAGTATTAATAAAATAGTCAGAACTGGGCGTGGCAGGAAAGTGGAAGGAGCTGTACCTAGAACTGGGACCAGTTAGAGGGCTATGGGAGCGTTCTCCTCAACATAACCCACTGTCTATGCATACCAGGTCTGTGTCATCACCTGCACACTGACAACAGCTCCATAAGTGAAGTTGGGAAAAAAGTAGGGGAACTAGTGGAGATGGGAAAGCAATGGGGGAACTAGGGAAGACGGGGAGGGGCACTGGGGGAACTAGGGGAGATGGGAAAGCAATGGGGGAGGGAGGGGAGATGGGAAAGCAATGGGGGAACTAGGGGAGATGGGAAAGCAATGGGGGAACTAGGGGAGATGGGAAAGCAATGAGGGAGGGAGGGGAGATGGGAAAGCAATGGGGGAATTAGTGAAGGCACCATATTTATCTCGCCAAGAACCCATGGACCCAGTAGCCTTCCCTTCCACTGCACCCTGCTGTGTCCTACTTCCTTGGAGGGAGGAATCACCAGCCAAAGTCCTGTTCCTGCCTTTGCACACCAACAGTGGAGCAAACTTAGGGCTGACGCATCTCTCTCCTAAGGAAGAGAAGTGAAGGTTGGACCGGCTGCTGTGAGTTCCTTGTCCATATCTACCCCTCTGTCCCACCCAGCTCTGGAAGAATACAGAAGGTGCTCATCTCTTAAGAAGGACATGGGTAGGAAAAGACTACCATTGTATTGTGGTTCCTCTTCCTCTGAGGATATTTTTTTCCATTGATTTTTAGTGAGTAGAAGGGAGGGAGAGAGGGAGGGAGGAGAGGAAGACCAATGTGAGGAAGCCACATGGATGGGTTGCTTACAGCATGGGTCCCCACTGGGGCCTGGGATAGAACATGAAAGCCAGGTACATGCACTTGATGGGGAATCAAACCAGCTTCCCTTCCATGCACAGCTCAACACCCTAACTACAGAGCAGCACTGACCAGGGTGGAAAAGTCAATCATTCCCTATCCCATGGATTCAGGGGTATCAATCTTTTTGCCAGTGAGATCTCTACACAACAAGAGTAAGCCTTGGGTGTGTCAGAGTGGTGGTGGTTGGGGATGGAGGACTTGGTCTGTGATCCCCATACCTGGAGAGTCAGCCAGCAGGCCATTAGGCGTGGTACTAACTTCCTGACTGTGGGTGGGAGCCCCCGGAACTGAGGGAACATCAAGAACTGAACTCAAGCAATTGCCTCCCATCCTCTGATAAGCAATCTCTCTTTCAGTGGCCACACACACACACACACACACACACACACACACACACACACCCTGCCCGCACACCCTGGTCTGTGATCATCCACTTTCCCAGTTCTCATGGGTGGGGGCTCAGGTACTACGTGCACCCTTGGGAGCCGCTGGGATTGGTCCTCAGAAGGCTGCCCGCCTCACCTTTGCTGGGCTGTGTGACCATGGACCAGGCCTTTCCCTTTTGAGACTCAGCATGCTCCACTGTGCAGTGCTAATGCCCCTCAAGGACATGGCTGGGAAGATGAAATGAGGTGAGTGCATGCAACTGCTTTGTAGAGTGCACGGGGGTTAGGCACATATTCCCAGTCTGATCTTCCTGAAGACAGTAATCATAGGAAAGAGGACTGTGAGGCTGGTCCACATTCCGACCCAGGTGGAACGAAGGCCTGTGTGTCCCGTCTGATGCCTGTGCAAATCACAGCAGAATCTGTGTCCAGAGGGTGAGTTCCCGGGGTCAATACTCTCACCATCATTTCGCTGGACTGCACGCTCCATGGAGTCAGGCCTTGCTGCATTTGTTTGCTTTATCTGCTGATATAGTTAGGTGCCTAGAACGGTACCTGGGGAATTTTCAACAGGCAAATAAACTTGGTGCGTGAGTCAGTGAATCCTTTTGAGCATCTAGTGCAAAGATGTCAACGGTAGTGATAATAAACACTTCCACGTGACTGAGGTATCCCCACAAAGAAATCAGGCGACAGCAGAAAATACCTCACTCATCTTCACCTGAAAGATATGGAATTATCTTAAACTATAATGACCACTGCAGCTGAGCAGGCGCGTGCCATGAATCATTAAGCTATGGGTCAATTGTGCAATAGCAAAAGCAGGGAAGTTGCTAGGATACTCCAAAGGTGGTACAGCATTCTCCACTTGATCCTGGAGCAGATTCTTCAATGAGCAAGGAATGCACTTCACAGCTACAGCTTGTGTTGACTGAGCACCGGCGGTGTTCTGGGTGTGTGTTTATCTTATTTATATTGGAAAATGTCACCCTCACCTCCACCCTATGTGACAGGGTTCACAATCTGTACAGACGACACGTCTGGAATTCACGGAGGTTAGATAGCTTAATCAGGGCCATCCAAGGTTTCATTAAGTGGCAGAATGAAGATTTAACACCAGCTCTCCCCAAGACCAAAACCGGGACTTTGCTCTTAAATCTCAAAAGGCAGCACCCACCCTTCACTATCTGTGAGCTGCTTCAAAGGGCTGATATGGGATAGGCCCGTTTTCAGGTGCAGTGTGACATCACCAGAGGGATTAGGACACGATACATAGCTAGGGAGGCTCCTTACACAGACTATCCATTGGAAGAATCTCAAACTTTATTACAGTGTGCTCTCTTGTGCAAACACAAGATGACGTCTTGGTTTTCAAGACGAATCCTACTTGGCCCGGACACGCTGCAGTGGGTGCTCGAGGCGGCAGGGGATCCCCACTTACCTTTCATGACTAAGGATTCCTCAGACTCAGTTTGGCTGCTCCATTGTAGGCAATTATGGTGCCAATGCAAAGTTCTCCTCCTCCTTCTCCTTTATAAGAAGACGCCTGGGGATTGAGGGAAGGGTGTGGCTCGCATGATGTCAAGGTGGCAGCACAAAGACCCCTGGGTCTGGCGTTCTTTTCTTTGGTGGCTGCCTATTGGCTCTGCAATCTGAATGCTGCCTTCTTACTGGACTGTTCTCTTGCTACACTCAGGGGACCCTCAGACTTGATAGCGACATGGGTGCCCAGTGCATCATTACCTAGAACAAGGGCCTCTGGCCGATTTTCCTTACATATTGGACTCCGTGGAGGAGCGTGCCCCCAAGATGCATGTCTATCGAGAACCTCAGACATGGCTTTATTTGGACATAGAGCCCATGCTGATGTGATTAGCTCAAATGAGGCCAGGGGGGATTAGGGCAGGGCCTAATGTCCACACAACCAATACAACTGTGTTCTTCCTATCAAGAACACACAGAGACACAGACTCACGCAGAGCAGCACGCCATACAAAGGGGATGGTGGACATCAGAGGGATGCGAGTACAAGCCAGGAGACTCCAAGGATCATGACAGCCACCAGGGGCTGGGAAGGGCAAGGAAGGATCCTCTCCAAAAGGCGTCAGAAGGCGTGTGGCTCTGCCCACACCTTGCTTCAGACTTTCAACCTCCAGACTGCGAGAGCATATGTTCCTGTTGTTCAAAACCACCCCACTGATGGTCGTTGGTTACAGCAGCTCCGAGAGCCCAATACCTGCCCCTCTAATCAAAGATTATGAGCACATGCCTCCACTGTATGTGTATTTATGAACTTACAGTTTATACAATGGTGACACTATGTTAGGAGGCCATGCTCATCAAACATACTCTAAACTTAGACATTGAAAAGGAGGTAATAAACATATAAATCCTTAGAATCTCTACTACTGAGGTCTTCCTACACCTCCATAGCTCTTCTTACCCACCTCCTATGTGTGCACACCACCCTTTGTAAACCAATGTGCTCCAAGACCCCTTCCTCCGGGTTACAGGGACTCTGGTGTGTTCAACAGCAAACATCCAGGTGCCTTCCAACCCTTCCATGAGGCTGGCGACATATTCTTGATCTCTTGTAAAGCAAGTGGCAGCGTGGGAAGGTTCTAGAGTTCAGGCTCTCATCTCTCCACACCCACTCTGCGTAAAGTGTGTTCACAGGCTACAAGACAGCTTTGGTCTCCCAGCAGTCATGTTGGCCCATTGTGGTTGGCAGGTGCCCGTTCTTGTCCAACTTTCCCATCTTCTAGATATGACCACTTACAGGAATTGTCAGAACAAGATGTCAGGACACACTTATGTTAAATAATTTTCTCTTCTCTCTCCACCTCTTTCTCCCTGCCCCTTCCCGCACTTCTTCTGAGAAAAATAAACATTTGTTTTACTTCTTCTTTCTAAGTGTCAGCGACCTAATGCTCCTATATACCATGGCATACTTCTTCCCAAGGCTACATGCACATGTTCCCGCACCCCAGAGATTTTAAGACTGTTGGAAGGCAAAACATTTCTTGAGAATTCAATGACAAATACTTGCATATGTTATTGCACACTGGTACCTGGTTACTCAACACTGCTTCTGGAAATCACACAATCCCGAAGGAAGCAGATGGAGACACCATCTCTTAGCTTGAAAGGGTCAGGATGGGACCGCTCCAGTCTTGCATATAATACAAGAGGAGAGGAAAGGGAGCCCCGAGGGGAACATGATAGCTGATACACTAGTCTCCAACTTCTACTCTCATCTCCTGGAAAACCTAGTGGAGTGGTTCCAAGGGCCTTCAATTCCTGGGATTACACAGGGACATGTTGAAGAATCTTCCCTCTTGGGTAAAGAAGAGCAACCTTTCCAAGGGATCCTGCCAAGGTTCCCCACAGTTCTTCTGGCCCACTGCTGGCAAGGAAGGGAGGCCACTGACTGAGACAGTTCCAAGACTGGTGTGTACCTTGGCCAGTCAAAAATTGATGGGGAGAGTTGAGCCCGAATTCCTACGAATGGAATGTGGAATATAGGCCCATTCCTCAGTGAGGGTCCTTGATTCTACTTACTTTTCTATTTCTCATTGTAACAGTTAGACCCATTAAGCACTTAAAGCCAAATTTTGAAACAGAAAAAAGAAGGAAGATCTGACCCCAACACTGCCCAGACCCAACCCTCTGGCCCAAGGGCCAGGAGAACCATGACTGTCATTATGCCCCAGCCCGGTTTCTAAACTGGCAAGAGGAGAGCAGATTACAGGTACTTCATCCAAGTAATGTCCTGGAGAAGAGGCGGGGGAAGGCAGTATCTTAAGAGTCACAATCAACCACATGCAATGTGTGGTCGTTTTAGGATCCTAATTTGATCAAACAAATTGTGTAAATACATTTAGGAGACCATTGGGGAAATGGAAATGTCATTAGGTAGTAGGTAGATGGTGGTCAGTCAGTCTTGGTCCCTTCCTCGGGTGTGATATTGTGCCGTGGTTATGGGAAAAGGGGTCCTTGTTTCTTACAGTGTACTTCTGGGTGAAATGAGTTGATGCCTACACTCTGCTTCACAGTACTCCAGGAATAACATTCGCATAATGGGATGTACATGAAGCACAGACTGAAAAAGTTAATGATTGCTGAAGTTGATGACTCCTGAACTTAATGGGCACACGGAATGCATTATACTATTCCTTCTGCTTTCATGTGTTTGAAATTTTCCATAATAATCAGAAAATGAAATGCTTCACTTACTACGGGTAACGTGGGGGCAAGAGACGAGGAATGGAAAAAAATAGTCACATTCATGGGAACAAAATAGCCAGTGCAATATGCAAATGGCTGTGAACTATCCGTCACATATTCATAGATGACCTGCCAATGGCAGATTCTGGCAGGCATAAGCCATCCTCAGACAAATGGGGCTGGAAGTGATTCTGCAATTAAAACAGAGTTCATTTACCCCCAGAAAGAATTTGGAAAGAAGGGGACATCTTCCCGATCTCTTCAACATGTGTTATTTCTTAAAAATCACTCCTTTTTGTTTTTGTTGAAGGAGATAGAAGCAAATGACCTGTACAATAATATGCTCCACTGGTAAGAATATTGAGGGTGGTGTGCTTGGAATCCTCTTGCCTGAAAGAAACGCGGATCCAGGAATTAGCACTCTTCTCATATGTGAGGTTAGTAGAGAAAATCATTTCAGTGCAGAGAGGTTTCAGGGATCAGAAGCCAGGGCACATGTCTTAAAGTCATCACCATCTTCAAGGCAAAGGAATCTCTCGCTCTTTAGGAACTTCTGCCTAGGGGCCCTCTGTGTCTGGGGATCCATGATCCTGGGACAGGAGGTGCCAGTCCTTTCGCTGTGCCCGACCCAATATCTCACTTCTGATCACTGCTGCGCCACTGGTAGAACAGAATGCTACCTGACACAGGTTCCCAAAAGTGTGTGTGCGTGTGTTTGCGTGTGTGTGTGTGTGTGTGTGTGTGTGTATGAGATGGGCCCCAACTGCAAAAGGGAGGGGAGAAGATGTCCCAGTCTACAGAAACTATATTTTAAAGACAAAAATAGAGAAACTCATGCAAAAAAAGGTGCTATTATTTTCTATCTTTCATCAAATATATAACATAGGCAAAGCTCTGATTAAGGCACCAGCAAAGGTAGGCTAGGTCTCCCATCACCCTCGCTCCAAAGAGACAGGCAGAGGTTGAAAAGGTCAGTTACTCAGGAATCAGACATCAGAAATTGGTGTCTACATTGGAGCATCACATAGGTGTGGGGACTATAAATTTGTTTTGCATGATGTATGTGTGTGTACGTGGACATGTAGGTGTCTGTGACCATGGGTGGGAGGAGAGTGTGGGTGAGCATGCATATGGGTGTGTGTGTATGTGGGGGGTGTGAGCATGTGTGTAAGCACACACATAGGTGTGGGGGGCAGGTGTGCATACGTGTGCATGAGCGTACGGGTCAACAGAACACAATATCCTTTTTCTTGCCAAGGATTCTTAAAAGTCATGATCTGGCCTGAGCTTCAGCCGCTGGGGCTGTATCTGTGACCAACATCACGACTGCCATCACCGCCACGAAGGATCCGTTCCACTTCCTGGGTCTACCGCAGCTGGGTGCTTCCCACTCACCACTGCTGATCGTGCTCACCACCAGGTGACCCCAGCCGTCAAATCCCATTCCCAGCCAAGGAGAGTGACACCCATGGGGCGCAATCCACACCCATTGGCCAGACACCAAACCTTCTGCACCCAGGGCACCAGGACACAATGGCGGAGGGTGTCCGGGGTTCTCTGACGGGGCAGAGTGAGGAGGACCCGCAGCAGGGGATGCGTTGAAGGGGGTCACGTGAATTGTGAGATGGGAGATCAGCAATTCTGTGGGATGACTCCCACGCTGGAGTTCCATAGCTGGGTCAGTCTGTTAGGAGTTGCTCCTTCAACAGCAGCTGAGCGGCCCGAGTGCAGGACAGGAAAGGGAAAGGGAGGAGGCCCCTCTTCCTCAGCCTCTCCAGTGAGGGAGGATGGTTTTCTCCGACTCCCACAGAAGGGCTCCTGGGGCTTTGGGGGGTGGGGCCTCCGGGCAGGCTGACTGGCAGTGCTTCCTAAGGGAGATCATGCTTCCAGAGTTGGCCCCTGTGGGCCAGAAGCTGACCCCGAGTGTGGGAAGGGGAGAAGGGGGCTGGAATTCAGGCAGCTCTCTACTCCCGAAGCCCGGGAGGGTTCCTTGAAACCCTCAGGGCTCCTGTGGTCCTTCCTAGTCCAGGTGGTCTGTGGCGTAGTGGACCCATGTGTACAGAGTGCTCTGTGATTCTTTGCTGAAGGTCTGTTTTCTAAACGAACGATCAAATTAATTATCAATAAGTAAGCAAGCCGTGTTCATTATCGCTTTTAGATAATACAAAGTTACAAGGTTTAAATTCAGACATATATAAACCCCCAAACCCACACATAAATGCATGGGTAAGAAAGTATCTTCTAACTGTGAAAAAAAGAAAAGATAACATAGACACAGGATAACACTATGTGGAAACAAAGAAGGAGAAAAGATAGTTGGATATTATGTCATCACCATAAACTCTCGTGGTTTGTATTGCAATACTCTTGTTTCCCTCATATATCCTGGGAATGTGCATGGTTTAGATGGCTAAGAGCAGACAATAAATAGGACACCAAGCCCTGATTTTCTACTGTATTTTGATTTGTGATGTAGGCATATGATCCTCGCCAAGATACGAAACATGAAATCACATTTGCTCTCACATTAAACAGATTGCAGGTTTGAAAATGACAACATCAGATGGAATCAGACCTGACCCTGGAAATGCAGAGCATTTGACCTGTCTAGGTCTGAGGGCCTCTGATGGCACCTGGAAGGAGCCTCAAGTCTCAATCGCTGCAAACTGTGGTGGGGCTGGCAGGGGGAGGCGTCAAGACGATGGTCTAGGGTTGCACCTAAGACTGGAGCCTCTTGCTCCCGCTCATACAGAACGGGGAGGCCCCTGCTCCTGGGTCCTCCAAATGGTTAAAGCCCGAGCTGCAATGGGCAAAACGCTCATGAGCGATGCACGGACCGACTGAGAGCTGAGGAGACTGTGTGCAGGTTTCCGGGACCCCCCCCCCAAAGGAGGCCCTGCATGGGAAGGAAACATGAGCGCACACACATGCGAAGATGACATTCAAAGTACTTTGCAAATGGCAGGGTCTTTCACATCAACACACGCATCCACCGGCATTGAAGTGAAAAATTCAGATATATTCCTGTCTGTCTCCTGTATACACTATAGCATAACAGCCGATCTGTACTAAAGTGGACAGACATTGCCTGACGTGATTTCTAAACCCTTTTGCGGCTCTGTCCTTGAGGGTGGCTGTTGAGGGCCAAACATGCATCCTGTTTTCATGATTTCAATGTCTAGTTTTGTGGAATGTTGTCTGCTGGTTATTCAAAGAAGTTGGAAAACAAAGTTTACTGGGAAAACACTTTTGAATATTTACTTTGTTGCTGTTTGTGCGCCAACCAGAGATAATTGGATGTGAAGACTTGTTGTCAAACCGAAACTTTTGTGAAATTCCCTGACAGGTGGGCTGACTTCCTCCCTCCAGGTTGCACTGGCTACATCTTTGCAAATGCAGGACATATTTGTCTGAGTATTTCCCATTTAACCCCTTTCTCTCAAGCAAAGACAACAATGTTGGGTAAGCTATTTCAGGTGGTGTGCTTTCCAAGGTTCACATCTCAAGTAAAAATGGACAAGGAATTTTGGGTGAAACAGTTCAAGGAGGACTGACCAAGTGCTTGTCTCAGGGCTATCCCGATCTTAGCACCAAAGGCCCTGTGTCCTGGGGAACCTCTTCCTGGGACATGAGGAGGCCTGGTTTCACAGATGGAGGCAGAGGTTGGGGAGGGGCGCACAGAACTCTTATGGCCGCTCCCAGGACAGGGGCTGAGAGCAACAGTGCTTGCTGTGCAAATGGATGCCCCATGGAGCACAGCCTGCCCTAGTTGCGGGGATGTTTGGTGCCCTGAGTAGTGATGTGGACAGGCGTGATTCGGGCTCACAGTGACGGGTCAGGCATTGTTGTATCACTCTGTGTGATGTGACTGAGTGTGCACCTTAGGCATCTGTCATCCCGCGTGTGACTCCCCAGCCTGGCAGTCATTCCGCACGCAGGGAACAGCTTTGGAGCACAGTTCCAGGGGCTTGATCCACTGATGGAGAGGCAGGTGTGTGACCTGACGTGGTGCAAGTGCATTCTTTGCAGCTTTGGGTGCAATGGCAAAGAGTGGAAAACAACCCAGCTTTCTACCTTAACAATGGAACTGGTTACAATGAGCAAGTTAGACACCTTATGCATCCATTCAAATAGAAAGCAACTCTTTGAGTTCTTGCATAAAAAACTATAATTACCCCATTGCACTGTTTAAAAGAATGAATTGTCAAATTAATACTAGTATTGTATCTATTTAAGGTGTAGAACATGATGGGTTGATTTGCATATACATATTTAAATGAGTACTGCATTCAAACTAATGAACATCATGTCTCCTCAGTTACAGTGTGTGTGTGTGTGTGTGTGTGTGCGAGAGAGAGAGAGAGAGAGAGAGAGAGAGAGAGAGAGAGAGAGAGAGGAGAGCACCTGAAATCCACTCTCTCAGAAAATTTCCAGTGTTTCATACAGGGTTACTGAGTATGGTTCCCAGGTCCATTAGATGTACAGGCTTATACATCCTACCCAATTGCAATTTTGTGTTGCAGAGCTGAAAACGGCTTTAGAAATCATATCAAAGTGTTCTGATGAGGGCTGCTTTCTGGGACATGTTGTTTGCCTAAAAAACACTTTCAAGCACAATGTTTCTTACTGTAGCCATTTGTGATAAAAAATGTTCTGGACAACATCCATTTAGATTTGTTTTTCTGTAGAATAACTCTGTGAGGATAGCATGAAGCTTAATAAAAGTGGCTGTCTCTAGCAGGGGGAAGTTGCAGTTTGCAGGAGAGGGAGGAAAACATTTCACTATATACAATTGCGTGTCCATTTTGAATTTCCTGCCAGTGCGTATTATCTACTTACAATCTCAGTTTTGAAACCTGGTGCATAAACTAATCCACTGCTTTCTAGAATTAAATAATTGGGTGGCCCTATCCGGTTTGTCTCAGTGGCTAGAGGGTCCTCCTGCAGACTGAAGGGTCCCGGGTTCGATTCCGGTCAAGGGCACATGCCCAGGTTGCAGGCTCGATCCCCAGTAGGGGGCTTGCAGGTGGCAGCCTATTAATCAGGGGTCCTCAAACTTCGGCCCGCGGGCCACATGCAAATACAAATATTGTATTTGTTCCCGTTTTGGTTTTTTACTTCAAAATAAGATACGTGCAGTGTGCATAGGAATTTGTTCATAGTTTTTTTTTTTAAACTATAGTCTGGCCCTCCAACGGTCTGAGGGACAGTGAACTGGCCCCCTGTTTAAAAAGTTTGAGGACCCCTGCTATTCATGATTGTCTCTCAGCATTGGTGTTTCTATCTTTCTCTCCCTCTCCCTTCCTCTCTAAAATCAATATATATATTGATTGGAAAACAAAGCTGGGCTGGTCCCATGAGACAGGTCAAACCGGTAGTCAATGAGCACGGTGGATGTTTCTCAGATGTCACAGTAACAGGCTGTCCATTTAGCAGGGGCCAGAGTGACATGTAATGGTTTCTGTGACAGTTACATCATTACTGTACCACGACCCACAGGTACTAGTCTGTATACTTGCTGACATGTACATATTTCAGTATTTCATAACAAAGTATGGTGAGCAGTGTGTGCTGTCTGCATCTCAACTCCACACTCTTGTCCTCTGTTGCGTCCCCAGGGAAGCCTGCCTTTCAGTGTGTCTGCATAGTCAGACCTGGGGACCCTCCAGTGATGGCCCTCCCATCCTCACTCCTCCCTGCCTCAGTGTCTCCACATAGTCAGACCTGGGGGACCCTCCAGTGACGGCCCTCCCATCCTCACTCCTCCCTGCCTCAGTGTCTCCGCATAGTCAGACCTGGGGGACCCTCCAGTGACGGCCCTCCCATCCTCACTCCTCCCTGCCTCAGTGTCTCCGCATAGTCAGACCTGGGGACCCTGCAGTGACGGCCCTCCCATCCTCACTCCTCCCTGCCTCAGTGTCTCCGCATAGTCAGACCTGGGGGACCCTGCAGTGATGGCCCTCCCATCCTCACTCCTCCCTGCCTCATTGTCTCCGCATAGTCAGACCTGGGGGACCCTCCAGTGACGGCCCTCCCATCCTCACTCCTCCCTGCCTCAGTGTCTCCGCATAGTCAGACCTGGGGACCCTCCAGTGACGGCCCTCCCATCCTCACTCCTCCCTGCCTCAGTGTCTCCGCATAGTCAGACCTGGGGGACCCTGCAGTGATGGCCCTCCCATCCTCACTCCTCCCTGCCTCATTGTCTCCGCATAGTCAGACCTGGGGGACCCTCCAGTGATGGCCCTCCCATCCTCACTCCTCCCTGCCTCCGTGTGTCTGCATAGTCAGACCTGGGGACCCTCCAGTGACGGCCCTCCCATCCTCACTCCTCCCTGCCTCAGTGTCTCCGCATAGTCAGACCTGGGGACCCTCCAGTGACGGCCCTCCCATCCTCACTCCTCCCTGCCTCAGTGTCTCCACATAGTCAGACCTGGGGACCCTCCAGTGACGGCCCTCCCATCCTCACTCCTCCCTGCCTCAGTGTCTCTGCATAGTCAGACCTGGGGACCCTCCAGTGACGGCCCTCCCATCCTCACTCCTCCCTGCCTCAGTGTCTCCGCATAGTCAGACCTGGGGACCCTCCAGTGACGGCCCTCCCATCCTCACTCCTCCCTGCCTCAGTGTCTCCGCATAGTCAGACCTGGGGACCCTCCAGTGACGGCCCTCCCATCCTCACTCCTCCCTGCCTTTCAGTGTCTCCACATAGTCAGACCTGGGGGACCCTCCAGTGACGGCCCTCCCATCCTCACTCCTCCCTGCCTCAGTGTCTCCACATAGTCAGACCTGGGGACCCTCCAGTGACGGCCCTCCCATCCTCACTCCTCCCTGCCTCAGTGTCTCCACATAGTCAGACCTGGGGGACCCTCCAGTGACGGCCCTCCCATCCTCACTCCTCCCTGCCTCAGTGTCTCCGCATAGTCAGACCTGGGGGACCCTCCAGTGACGGCCCTCCCATCCTCACTCCTCCCTGCCTCAGTGTCTCCGCATAGTCAGACCTGGGGGACCCTGCAGTGATGGCCCTCCCATCCTCACTCCTCCCTGCCTCCGTGTGTCTGCATAGTCAGACCTGGGGGACCCTCCAGTGATGGCCCTCCCATCCTCACTCCTCCCTGCCTCAGTGTCTCCGCATAGTCAGACCTGGGGGACCCTCCAGTGACGGCCCTCCCATCCTCCCTCCTCCCCTACCGCGACCTGCAGTCTGTTGGCTCCTTCCCTGAGTAAGGTTTCCTGACTCCCTCCTAGGAATACTCAGAATGCTGTGGAAATGTAGTGAACTGAGCACATGCCCCATGACACCCTACCCTACAAAGAGCTAAAGCAAATAAATGATAAGCAGAACATATCAACCGTTCTGGGAGCTCCAGGGCCAGCACCCCCCATTCTCATATGGGAAATTACCAAAATATATAGAATAAAGGAACCATGTAACTTAAGCCCACTGTATTATGAGCATTTATAGTCTGTCTTTACTTTGCATGTGTACCAACTGTTGTTATGTGTATTGAGATAGTGTTAGTTAACTTGCAATACTGTGAATACTGGGATCATGTTTTCTAAGATTCCGATAATGAAAATAAGAATGATTGTAATACTCAACAAAATTTAAAAAAATAATTAAAAGAACTCATGGTATTAGAGGACAAAAAAAGCTTTATAAAAGTGTTATATTTTTCCACACATATAATTTGTTCTAGTGCTAATTATTATTTGCCACTGTTTACTGGTCACATTATTATTTTGTTTAAACAATAGCATTTATGAGACAGAAAAGGAAAAAAACAAAATGTCATTGAAAATAAACATCTATGTTTCATAATTTGTGTTAAAGTAATAACACGTGTCATTATTTATTACATTATGCTTTCTCATCTCTTAAGGCTGTGACCAGGGTTATTAACAGCCTAAAAATACTGGTCACCCAAAGCTTCATTTTTTAATTTGTAATATTTTTAAATAGTTGCTTTCTTATTGCAGTAGACAGGTTCTGCAAGAAAGACTATTGGTCTAAGTTGCAAAGATACACTATCTTTTTTTTTGAAGTTCCATTAATATTTCATTGCTGAGCATCATTTGTTATTATACTATAGATCTTCTTTAAAATTCTGATGACATTTCTGAGTATTCTTTCATTTGTTCTTTGAATGCTTAGATAAAATATTTTTAAATTTTCTGTTATTTCAAATTCATTATTGTGTAAAACTCATGCATTGATGATCATTTAATTTGTTCATCATTGGTGACTATAAATTTTACTTATTTGATTCATGAATGTAACAGAACAAAACTGTCATTCCGTGGAATGTGTGTGTTTAGCAATTTAAACTTTTACATATATGTAACTTTTGAGGACCATTTGCATTCAACATTTACATCATGTGCAAAAACAAAACAATTCTGGTTGCGAGTGGAATGTTGTGTGAGATGACCAGGTTAAATCTTAACTATTAGCTGTGTGAGATTGGGCAAATGTCTTCGCCTCATCTGTAAAATGGGAACGTGAATAGTAACCACCTCATTAAGCTGTCTCTGTATTTAGTCAACAGATGATTTAATATGTGTCAGGCTTTCTTGTAGGCACCACGAATATAGCAGTGAGCATGAAGAACACCCCTCCCCACCCCATCCAGCAAAGGGGATCAGGATAAGGCACCCACTGCACCTGCTAATATCCACTCTGCAGTTTCCTCTTCTAGAAAATAGGGGTAACATCTACTATGTAAAGGTGTGCAGATTAAATGAGATTTTGTACAGTGCCAAGCATAGTGCCTGGCCTATGGTAAGTACTCAGCAAATACTAGCAACTGTTATTGCTATTTTCTTTATTACCTTGTGATGCCAAGCTATGCAAAGCATTCACAGAAATGTCAGATTTCCCATCTCCACTGTTTTTTAGAAGTGCAAAGCCTCCAGGTTACCTCCAGACCCAGGGACGTCCCTTTTTCCAGCCTTCGACCACTCTCTAGCATTTTATCCAGTCACCACCAACTCAGAGACTAGGCAACACCATTTTGATTTTTTCCTACTTAACTCCTTATTGTTGAACAACCATGAGCTCCCAGATTTGTCAGAATGATTCCACCGAGGTGGATGCTGCGGTCAACCGCCTGGCCAGCCTGCATCTTTGGGACTCTCACACCTACCTCTCTCTGGGCTTCTTTTCCCACCCTGATGATGTGGCTCTCGAAGGTGTGGGCCATTTCTTCCACGAGTTGGTGGAGAAGAAGCAGGAGGGCTCCGAGCGTCTCTTAAAGATGCAAAACCAGCGCGGTGGCCGCATTCTCTTCCAGGACGTGCTGAAGCCTCCCAGGATGAGTGGGCAAAACTCTGGGCCATGGAAGCCACCCTGGCCTTGGAGAATAACCTGAACCAGGCCCTTTTGGAGCTGCAGGCCCTGGTTTCTGCCTGTGCAGGCCCTCATCTCTGTGACCTCCTGGAGAACCACTTCCGGGGTGAGCAGATGAAACTCATCAAGAAGATAGGCCACACCTGGCTCACCTCCGCAGGCTGGCTGGCTCCGAGGCTGGGCTGGGTGAGTATCTCTTTCAAAGGCTCATCCTCAAGTACGACTAGGAGCCTTTGGAGCTCAGAGGCCTTTGAGATGCCCCTCTACATTCCTTTAGTGCAGTGATGGCGAACCTATGACACGTGTGTCAGAGGTGACACGCGAACTCATTTTTTTGGTTGATTTTTCTTTGTTAAATGGCATTTAAATATAGAAAATAAATATCAAAAATGTAAGTCTTTGTTTTACTATGGTTGCAAATATCAAAAAATTTCTATATGTGACACGGCACCAGAGTTAAGTTAGGGTTTTTCAAAATGCTGACACGCCGAGCTCAAAAGGTTCGCCATCACTGCCTTAGTGTCTGGCTTTTGCCTGAGCTTCTCCCTGAAACCACTAGGTATCCTTTTAACCACCCTGGAGCCCTCTCCCATGCATTGGACCAAATGGAAACAATAACGCTTTTTGCAGCAATAATAATAAATTAATAAATAAAAATCGGAGAGGCTTATTAGACATTCAAAGAGAGATATCCAGCAGGCAGTATATGAGTCTGGAGTTCAGGGAAGAAGATTGGTCTGGGGCTGCAAATTTGAGAGCCCTGAATTTACAGATGTAGCTAAAGCCTCGGGACAAGAGGGTCACTAAAGGAAGCCTCTGGTGTGAAGAGCAATAAATATGATTATAAGGTTGTACTGGGTTCAATAGAGAAAAAGGCACTCTTTAATTTAAAATTGAATAGATTGTTAACAAATAGTGAGTTACTGTTCCAGGCTCATAAGCAGCACCTGTTGACATCACTACTACTGTAGTCAGGAATTCCTACAATGGGCGGGAAAAGAGCACATGACCTCCAAGCTCAAAGCCATCAATATGGACGCTAATTTACTACCAGTAATGAAGAGACCTTTCATTGAGGCCTGTCCTATTGGCCTTAAGCAACTCATGAAACTTCTTTTTTTAAAAAAATATATTTTATTGATTTTTTACAGAGAAGAAGGGAGAGAGATAGAGTTAGAAACATCGATGAGAGAGAAACATCGATCAGCTGCCTCCTGCACATCTCCTGCTGGGGATGTGCCCGCAACCCAGGTACATGCCCTTGACCGGAATCGAACCTGGGACCCTTCAGTCCACAGGCAGACGCTCTATCCACTGAGCCAAACCGGTTTCGGCAACTTCTTTAGTCTTCAGTTTCCTCATTGATAAAAGAGTTGGGAGAGAAAAAAATAAGAAAGAAAGCCCCCTTCCAGCCACTTTGACATTATTGAAGGAGACATGGTGTAAATATCTATAATAATAAAAGCATAATAAGCTAATTAGACTGGACTGCCGACGTCCTTCCAGATGTCCTTCCAGACAAAGCTGCAGCAGCTGCGAGGGCTGAGGGCAGGCAACCATGGTGGCTGGCCGGCAGCAGCAGTGGGGTGATGGGGCGGCATCTTCCCTTGATCAGCTCAGTCGCCTCTCGCAGAGGGAGGCCAGACTGTGGCTTAGGCCCTAAGCCATCAGTAGGACATCGCCTGAGGGCTCCTGGACTGTGAGAAGGGGCAGGTTGGGCTGAGGGACCCCCCCCACCCTAGTGCACGAATTTTCATGCACTAGGCCTCTAGCATATTATAAAGTGGGTAGTAAAAATAAGAGGGAAAAAGAAAATATGCCTGGAAAAGGAAAATAGATTGACAAGTTTTTGCTACCGTAGATAGCTGGTTAGGATAGGGCTGTCTATGCAGTATTTAAATAGAAATCTGAATGAAGAAAAGGCAAACTATGGGGGAAAACTGGTCCAGGTAGAGTAATGAGCACAAAAGCCTCGAGTTGAAACTATGTTTATGTTTATTTTTTTAAAAATATATATTTTATTGATTTTTTACAGAGAGGAAGGGAGAGGGATAGAGAGTTAGAAACATCAATCAGCTGCCTCCTGCACACCCCCTACTGGGGATCGAGCCTGCAACCAAGGTACATGCCTTGATCATAATCAAACCTGGGACCCTTCAGTCCACAGGCCGATGCTCTATCCACTGAGCCAAACCAGTTAGGGTGAAAATATGTTTATGTTTAGAAAGGAGCACAGGGTTCACAGATATTTAGCCTTTACTATGTAGCAGGCTCTGTGCTAAGCACTTGCTACTTTTATCTATTGACATGTCTCCACAACTGTAAAAGTGAGGTGCCACTGTTACCATTGGCCTCGTTTTATAGTTGAGGAATTTAAGACAGTGTGTTTAAGTAATCTGATGAAGGTTACACAGCCAGTGGTGGACAGTCAGGATGAAAACCCATGTTAGAATCCACAGGCTGTGGTCTTAACTACCAAGTGACTCCCATATAACTGATGAAAGAAGAAAGGACCAGAAAGGGACATGATTTGCCCACATTCACACAGCAAATCAGGAGAGATGTTGGGATCAACATCTAATCTCAGTGTTGAAACTGAAGGACTAGTCACTCCTTTCATCAATTGTCACTGAGCCTCCTGTTATGGTAAACCCCGTGCCAGGCACCAGGCACCAAGGAGTAAAGATGACTCAGAAAGAACAGGTCCTTGACCTCACATTAGAGATTATTTATTCAGCCTCACTCTAATTCTTGTGATTAATGTCTGTTCCCTGCTCTACCCCATCTTCCCCCACACTAGCCTTCTCCTTTCCTGGCCTTCACTGTCTGGTGATATATCTATCTCCGCTGCTGAAGTGGGAGCTCCTTGGTGGCAGGGAGTAAGTTTGTCTCAGCCTGGCACTCAGTAGACACACAGGGAACAGCTTCTGAATAAATTTCCAGGTATGTGATAAATACATAGATGTGTGAAATAATATATGCAAGGATATTCTTTGCAGCATTGATTACAATGACAAAAAGTAGGACATAACAATTATCTATTATACAGTAACTGGTTGAAATGATCAAGGTCAGAAACCTTGTGCAGCACATTAAAATAGAAGACAAATTGATATTTTAAACTGTGATCAACATGCTGTATTTTTTTTTCTTGCTTTCTAAGGCTCTTGCTAAGTTGCCATGAGTTTATAGGTAAGAACTGCTAATAGTTCATACAGTTTTAAAGCTTGCAAAATCCTTTGGGGACAATCAAAACAAAGCACCTCTTTTCTTACTTGGGCCAAATGAGTCGAGGATGATGTATAACGTGCACAAGAACACCTGTCTCTGTACTCCCAGGCAGTTGTAATATGCCCTATATTATGAGGACCAAGATGCCCCGGTAATGGGGAAACAGGTAAACATACAGATGAGACCCTTGACTCCATTTCAGAGACTTTTGTCCTCAGTTTTTTCCAGCCAAACAAACCATTTCTACAAAGAAGCTTCTTGTTTGAACCAGGCACTGATGCAATTCTTCACCATGGTGGGGCTAAATATAATTATCCAGGCTTGGGGCTAAATATAATTATTTCAAGGCCTGGACCCTCAGTGTGGGGATGAGCTGGAAGGTGTCCCCATATGACTAGCATATAAGAGCCCTATAAGAAATACATCTGCCCCCCAAAGCTGCATCTCATTATGGAGGAAGAACCAAGACCCAGTGTTAACAAAAGTTGGTAAAAGATCAGATTTCCTATGTCCTAAAAAGGGCAACTGTTGAGAATTCCTCAATCACCTTTCCATCATCCTATCCAACCATAGAGCTTCACTTATTGTCAGGCCCGGCCATAACTTCTCTGTTGCCTGCTGCTGCCCGGAGACCAGAAGTATCAGGGTGCTTCTAGTGCCCTTATTACATCTTTATCTCTGTAAAGAATTCTGTTGGCAACAGAGCCATGTACTTACTATTGTCTCTGGGCTTTGTTGTCCTTGGGGATCCAGACCCAGCCTAGAAGGATACAGATTCTGAGATACGACAGGCAATGGAGATAAAATATTTACAGACAAACTTGGCAGTCAGAAGGTTTGGCATGGAATAAGAGAATCCCAGGACCTGTGTTGTGCTCCTGGCTCTGCCACTGATCCCCCGTGTGACCTTGAGCACATCATTTCATCTCTCCGTGGGCCAGTGTATCCTTAAAGCAGTGAAAAATCTGAAGGAGAAAGGCTCTGTAGGGATTTGCCCAATTCTCAGATTCTACAAGTCCATAAATTTGGTGGACTCAGAGGTGAGCATTACCTGGATATTATTCCAGTAAAATCAGAGGAATCAAATGAGTTCTTGGGTTGCAGTCAAACCTGGTGGTTAGGGACCTAGGCTAGTACTTTATGCCACAGTTCTCTCTATCTTAATTACTATGTGACTTGAGAAAATACATTTGAATTCTCTGTGGCTCATATCCCTTGTTTGTCAAGTAGAGCCAATATTAAGACAGACCCCAATGAGGTGCCAATAGCACAGGAGAAAAACTCGGTGAGGTAAGGAGGAACCTGACTGAGGAGGATTTATAGAAAGATATCTACTTGGGTGATGCCCTTGTGGTCTGTAGGAAAATGGGTTTCCAGAGATCTAACAGTTATCATATCCTAAGGATACCTGGGGAACAAAGGGAATGTTTAGACACTGAAAAGTGGGGAGAAACAGATGACCTCTTTAGTTCCAACCATATGCCCTGCTCTGTACTAAATGCCTTGCTAACACTTTTGCATTTAGACCTCCCAACAGCCCTGGGAGGCTTGTGTCACCTGTTAGTAAGTGGTGGATCTGGGATGTGATTTCAGTTCAAGTCTGCCTGGTGCCCCAAAGTCATCATCTCCTCTTGTCTGGGCCTGCCTCACCACACCTCCCCCATCACAGAGAAGTAGAAATTGCAGGCCAGTCAGTTTAATTTTCTATCAGAGGCGTGGCAAGGAGCTTTAAAAGATAAGCTTGCAAATAGAATAAACGTGTATCTCCTTTTAAGTAGACCATTCTGAAAACAGATCAATTAGGATGTGATTCTATTTTTCTCCTCATAGTATGGTATTGCCCTATCCAAGTCCCAGATTCATGCCATCCTAGCCTAGAGACTCCAGCATGGGTTGTGGAGTAGGGAGCAAAGGTAGGGAGCAAGGCACTTCTTTCTCCCAGTGTCTAGATATACTCAATTTAGCAATGGACTCTGATTGCACAGGATCCTGTTGGGTCCTATGGCCATCCTCAGAAGAATCACTCTTGTTGGAGGTGTGTGGGTGGTGGAGTGGGGGAATGGAGAACTCTAATCTGGCCTAGCATTTGAGTGATATGCCCAACTCTGGGGAGGCCTGTGAGGAGCAAGGCAAAGTGACTGATGGCCCAGCTGGAACCACAAAGAATAGGGAAAGGGCTAGAGAGCTAAGCAGACAAACTATAGCTCTCCACTAAACACAGCCACCACTCATCACTCCTCTGTTGCATAGTCATGATACTATAAAACATGTACTATAAAACACTATGAAATGGTGATGTACACTGTCTTCTGGGAAGGTAAACTAATGTGATACACCATGGAGAGGTGTGATACACTGTTGTAAGAGACACTGTTCACACACACACACACACACACACACACACACACACACACACCAGAGACCCCAGCTCTGTGTTTTAGTTGCTGCTCCCCCTTGCCTCCCAATATCTCATAACCACCAATTCTTAGATCTGTGCTCTTTTCCTTGAATTGTACCCGAGACTCCCTCCACACAGCCTGGCTATTTCCCTGCTGAGCATCTTCTTTCTTAAGTCATCCCCTGAAGCTGAGTAGCGTTTGATACACTGTCTTTGAGTAAGATACAACACCAATCACACTTTCATAGCATTGAACACTTAATGAGGGCTTGATGTGTGAATGGGTGAAAACATTACTGAGAGGGCGAATAGAACAAATAACTGAACTCATTTTCATAGTCAACAACCATTTATTAACACAGAAACGAATAAGGCTTGGCCCCTGTTCTCAGAATGCTTGATGCAGAGGGGCAGACAATCACAAAGCTGCGGTAGAATCACAGTAGAATAAGTACTATCACTGAGGTACAGACAAAGTACTTTGGAGGCACTGTGAAAGGGATACACAGGTGAGGGAGAAACAATTTTCCAACTTATACCTGCCTATAGCATTCAGGGAAGGCTCCAGAAACGTCACTGATGAGTCTCAAAGGAGTAGAAGCCACCAGGTGAACAGCGAAGGAAGGAGCCCTTACAGGCTGGGACATGGAGATGTAGAAGGTAAGGTAAAGTAAGTGAGGGGTTCAGGAAACCAGGCATGAATGATGGAAGAAGGGAAAAGAGAGTAAGGAATGAGTAGAACTGTTAAGCACAAACCCTAGCTCTACTGTGGAATTTTAAAGGTCTTGTTTCTCCATGGAGAGGGAAGGAGAGAGGAAGGTGGGAGGTTCTAAGGTATGGGTCCCTGTCACCCCTCAATGGCCATCAGGCTCAAACATCAAGGCTAGAGCTTCACAGTTGTGATCTAATATCCATAAGCCACTAAATTGTCAAAAGCCCCCTTCAGAAGGGAATAATTTGTATGAATGCAGCTCTAAATGGGAGAGAGTCCCTACTATATTCATCTTTTCAGATGCTGTTGATTCTGCCTAAGAAATAACTCTAGTTCCTTCAGGAAATCAGATGGCACGTGGAACCTGAAAAGAGAGGGTGGGCTAGGGTTGAGGCTTGCAGTGATCTCACAACTGAATTGTAAAAGGATGATTATTAAAGTCTCTATTTTTTTTTTTTTTACAAAATTCTATTTGTGTAACATAAAACTCAAAAAAATATATATTTACAAACCTTTTTGTCAAATTATTTCTGTTTCCTCCACTTCTTTCATACCCGTATGTATTTTAATATGCTTAAATTTTTGTAAAAAAACACAACCTTTTAAGCTTTTAATTTTAGGATTTTTCTATTTAAACATATTTAATTTTTTCATTTTCAATTTTTCTTTAAATTCTACTTTTAAAGGTTTTAAAATTTTACCCTTCATTAAATATTTATTTAAATTCTTTAAATTCAACTTGTCTAAAGTTCTTTGTATACATTTAAATCTCTATTCTCTAATTTTCCTTTTTAGATTTTTTCAATTTAAAAATTTTGTATCTTTGTCGTGACTAATTCTGAACATTGCTTTTGTACTTTTCTCTAAACTTAAATTTCAACCTATACTTTTTGAAAATTTATTTCTTAATGCATTTTCATGAATTTTGCTAGCCTTTGATTCTAACACACATGTTTTATGCTCCAATTTTAAAAAATTTATTTTATTTCTTTTAAAAATTAAGTCTTGTTCTTTTTTAACTTTTTAATTTTAAAGCTGATTCTTTCACTAACTTTTTTGGTAAACTTCCATTTTTAATATTTTTCCTTGTTTTATTCATTTTACCTGTTTTATACAAAGAACTTTGAAAATGTTTTAAGCCTTATTTTAATAGATTTGAAGTTTTAAATAAAAAACTTTAGTTTTTAAAACATTTAAAAACATCTAACTTAAGAACTTCCAACATTTAAAAACATTTTTCTTTTAAAATAAAAAAATGTTTTTCTTTTAAAGCTTTTCAGAATCTCTTTTAAAATATCCTTTCCCCCAAAACTATCTCGTCAGCCACAGCTGGAATACCAATGGTGAAGCTTTTTGCTGAATACTCCCTGATTTCCCACAGTATATTTTACAGAAATAAATGACACATAGTAGTTTTACAGTATATTTTACAGAAATAAATGACTTATAGTAGTTCTAGAACATTTCTATTCCCACTCTCCCCACCTAAAACATTCTTTTCATTTAACTGCTTTATGTGACCATTTTCCACCACTTCTCCCTCCTCCCATTTAAGGCTGAATGGTCACCAGCTAGTATTCATTTTTCCCACAGGCCGTGGTAAAATATGTTCTTTACATCAAGGTGCTAATTGTCATATAGGTGCTGTTGTCATTGTTCCTTCCAGGAGGTTTTTGTGATATTTCAAGAGGTGCTCATTGTTGTATAGGTATTGTCATCATCCATTTCAGGTAGGATCCTTGCCTATTTCTTTAACTTTGTTCTGGTAAGTGGCCTGATAAGACTAGTCTTTCTCTAGACCCTGTTTGTGATAGAACAGTAAATACCCTTCACTGTAGAGTAAGTCCTCAATGGTAGCCTTGGTGATGACAGCATCATCACAGCTGAACCACTGGTCCTTTTGTTGCCGGATGAAGCTGGTGTAGTGTCCACTTTCCAAAGTTCCATGGTGATTAATCACTGCAAACAAGGAATACTTATTCTCGTTGGGCGCACAGTCTGTTGGTGGTGGGCCATCTTTCATTCTGCTCTCTTTAGTGGAGGCCAAAAATGGAGTCATGTCCAGCTCCAAGGGAAAGGAGATAAAAGTATTAATCTTTCGTCTCTGTTTGCCTAAATGTTCAAACCGCTTTAGATGAAAACAGGCCACAATGGGTAATTTCTTCATTGTGAGCTGTTTGGTAGATTCCTGGTAGCTTTGGCAACTACTACATTTGATTTTGGCACCGCTTCCTAAGTGCTCTGGCCTTGTAAACCACTGTAGGCAGTCTGTGAGTGAGGGGATGCCTGGTATGTGGTCATTCCTACTCACTGCGCCGTCAGCCCTCTCTGAACTCTGTGAATTGAATGTAGCACAAGAGCTAGGCAAGTCCAAACTGATGTCCCAGCACGGGTCTATTGTGGTAGAGACGCTATGGCAAGTTTGACATGTGACATCAGACTGTAAGCCACCTGTAAAAATTTGGTCTATAATGCAGTTACAGCAGTTGAAGTTATTGGCTTCTTGCCCAACACTATCATCTTTGCTGTGTCTGTGCAGCACATCTAATATCGCAATAAGGAACTCATGGGCATCCTGCTGCCTGTACCCTGCTAAGTGCTCTGCATGAATCCATATCAGGTGCAGCAACTTATAGGGAATGTGAGGAGTCCGGCTCCCAGAGTACATTGCGTGAAAAAGCGAAGACATCTCACAGACAAGACATAAGCTGGGGCTCGTCATAATACATTTGTGCTTGTCAGAGAGGAAGAAATCTTTCAGTAGAGGAATATGGGTAAGTGCCTGGACAATGCAATTCATAAAGCAGGTGTTCCCAAGATTGATTAGCCCTCTCAGGCCTACAGTATAGACTGACTTTTTTCTCCTCTTTTTCTTGGGTTTCACCAATTTTGGCTCCTGTTCCTTTGACTCACAGCCTGATCGCTTCTCTTCAACACCTGACTCCACACACTGCTGCTGAGAAACATCTGTTGAGGTGGAAGTTATTAACTTCAAAAGTTTCTCTTTCGTCTCTTTGGCAATCTGTTCTATGTCTTTGTCATATACATAGTCCTTACACATAAAGCAGTATATAACCCCATGATAGAGGTCGACAGCTAAATTGTGCTCTTTTGTTTCTGCATGTTTATGAATGTGTTTTTCAGTAAAGCACCCAAAAAAGACACAAGAGAGACAAGAGTGGAGTCTGTTCATATGGGTGCTACATACATGACAGATGCACGACTTTGCCTTACGCTTCCTCGTCTCTGGGGTCCCACTCCACACGAAACGCTGGTAGATCAACCGCAGGTTCTTCTGCCAGTTCTTTGCTTCTTTAAAGCTCTCCACGTGAGAGCAGCCTGTGGGACCCTGATCAAATTCCACCTCCAGCAGCCAGTCCCCAAAGCCACCTCGATCCCCAGAGCTGCCTAAGTCACCGAGACAGCTCTGCCGCACCTGGGGCCTGGACGCCGCCGCCGCCGCCGCCGCCGGGCGGGATCTGCGGCTGGGTCTGCGCCAGGGCCGGGGTCGGGGAGGCTGCGGGGTAGGATGCACCGGGGGCGGGGGTGGGATCGGGAGCGCGGGCGGGCCTCGGGCGCGCGCCCAGGGCTGGGGCCGAAGGCGGGGCTTGCGGCGCGGGCTAAGGGGCGAGGAGCTGCTGAGCCAGCGCGGGGGGGCTGAAGCGAGCGCCTTCTCCTCGCCGCGGCTGCTGCCCCAAGGCAAGTTCTCAGGCGCGGGCTGGCGCTCTTGTAATGGCTGCAGCTTCACCTCCGCAGCTTCCCGGCCTGCGCACGCCTTCATCGCCCTCACCGCCGCCTCCTCCTCCTCCATCTCCCCAGCCTTCACGGCCGCCTCCACGGGTGAGGCTCCTCCCCTACCTCCGGAGCTCCAGCGGACCGAAGAGGCGGAGGGCAAGGAAGCTTCTCGAACTTGGGCCATCAGCTCAGCGCCGGGCTGGGGAGAAAGGCGTCCGGAATCGGGCTGCGGCTGGAGAAGGACAGAGACGATCGCTGAGAACGATCGGGCCAGCTCCGGGCCGCGGCGGGCCATGAGTGCCCCCGGGACCCTCCCACCGGCCCGGAGCGGAGCCGCGGCCGCTGCAGACTCCACCCCCTCTATTCAGAGGTTCCCAAGCTAGTGTGCAGAGCCACCGAGGCGGTTACCTGCTTCCAAGGCGATCGGACGGTGCCCGGGCTGAGGAGGGATGGTTGGGGTGGCGGTGAGGGTGGGGGGAAGGCAGAAGGAGGGTGGGAAAGGTTGAGTTGGGGCGGGGGGGTACGGCCTGAGCTTTAGGGTGGAAAGAGATGGAATCTTTAAAAAAAGGCGCCACCCTCTGACTGCCTGGACTGCGCTTTGAGCAGCCTCTCTTTGGTACAGCTTCCTCTGACGTTCATTCCCTAGATCCTAAAACACACTTGTGTCTACATTTTACCTTGAAAATGGCTGAAAGGGGGCCACCTATGGAAAATGGGCTCGGGAAGAAAATGGCCCCCTGATCCCACCTTACCTATGCTTCTGGGGCTGTCTTGTGCTCCACCTTCTCTCCCACCTCCAGGCGCCGTCTTAGGGTCAGCCGCACTCTTGCGCGCTCGCAACGCTCCTTCGCGCTCTCACACCTCGCTTCTTGCTTCAGCACCCTCAATTCCCAGAGATTCCTCTGAGAATCCGGAATCCTTCTCACGCCCTCCACGCGTTCGTGGCCACCCCCATCTCCAGTACTCAGCCCTCAAAGTCCCTGCCCCTTCCCGCCCCCGCCCCGCAGCGCCCCCAGCCCCGCTGTTTGTTTAAAGGTCTGGGTTACCTTGGGCCCCAGGGCGCGTGATTCAGAACGTCAGCAGCTGCTGCTGTCCAGGCGCTTCTCAGCCAGCCTCCTCTCCTGACCTCTCCTCAGGGCTGGTCACAAGGGGGCCGCCCCCTGGCCCCTCCCCTCTCGTCGGGCGGCCCCTAGCCCCCGATTCTGCCCTCCCGCAGTGATGAATGGCAACGCTGTCCCGCGCAGACTAACCTCTTCCTGAAACATTCTATTGGGAGTAACCACAGCGACGGATTCTAGAGAAAACTGAAATGGAGCGTCTAGCCTCACCTGGCTCCTGGCCCGCGCGCTCCGAACGAAAAATTCGTTGGGGAAAGGGGTTTCAGGAATGGCAGCTCCCTGGCAGGAATCCCTCAGGGACCCATCAGGGTCCGATATCTGGGAGTTGAGAGAGGAATGTTATTCTGGAGTGTGGGGAGAGGGGAGGGCTCTAAGAGAGCTCCAGGCACTTGCTAGCTGTGTGAGCTCAGATAAAGCCCCTAACCCCTCTGAGCCTTAGTTACACAAAAATGACAATCATCCTAACCTGTTATGGACACTAAAGCAGTACAGACAAAGTAAAGGAGCTCTGTGGCCAGCTTTATCTTCTCTACCTCTTTCTCAATCCCCAACTTAAAATCAGCCTATAGCAGAATCTGTGATACTTAAAAGTATAAGACAAGAGAACACCTCTCTTCTGAAGCTCTCAAAGTTATTGCTCAGTTCACCGGATTATCCCTCCCAAGCAGTTCGTGTAGATGAGCGTGCAGTTCACATATGTACAAGGATCTCAACTGTACTACCGTACTAGGTTGTGCTGTGAGAAATGCAGAGTAAAGCAATTTGTGTCCTCCGGGAGTCCGTAGCCCTGGAGATTTTTCATTCCCTTTAACAGATCCAGCATCCAAGGGCACAACCGCAGTGAAATTGCTACTTCCAGGACTTGTTGCCCTCCATGTCCAATCCCAAGAGTATTCATGCTTATCAGTGAGGATATTTAATATTACATTGAATCTCTCCGGGATACTGATGCACCATTTTTCTAAACCTCACAATTAGGTTTCAGTTTTCTCAGGATTGAGAGTGGTATCTTGTAAGTGCCTTCCTAAAATGGATGTCAGTGATTTTAGGAGGTCAAAGAGAGTCAATAATCTATATGAATTTTCAGACTAAGCACAGATCAACATGATCTTGGAGAGAAGAGCCACCATAACTGTGCTATAGCCCAGAATGACTATAGGTTGAGAGGTTGTAATAACAGTTAATCTCCTTCAAAGGAATGTATTTTCAGGAACAAGTACCTGGGATACAGGAGAGCAATTCTCTTATACTTTTGTGTCCTTAGCAGCTGTGTGTAACTTTAAGCAAGCTTTGCGTCATCTCTAGAACTCAGGTTCCCCCGGTCAGAAAAGAGCTGGTTTGACCTGTTAGCAGTTCTTACCATAAACTCATGGCAACTTAAAAGGAGTCCCAGTGAGGTTTCCAGTTCATAGCTGCTTGGCCACTAAGTGAGCTAAGGGCCACACAGCTGACTGGAAAGGCCACTGTCACTCTCATGGTTCTAACTGCCATCAGAGAAGGAAGGATAATGTTTTCAGGCTAGAATTTTTAGTTTCTCCAGATGCAGGCAAGCTCTCAGTACAGGAGACTCCAAAGATGGGATGATGTCATCCAACTGCAGTGCCTTTTGGGACAGTAGTTTTTCTTCCTCTGGAGTTTTCAAAGGACTTTTGGTAAAATAATAATAATCATGATCATCTAGGGCTCAGCTTCACTTTTTGCTCTTCATGTGTCTAGTGCCTCAACCACAGAAATCTCCATAGTGTTGCTGTCTATAACATATGTGAAAACCCCCAGCATGGCAGCCCAATCCCTTCCCTTCCCCCATGGAATCCCATTGAAAAATAGTCATTCTTGCCCTCACCAGTTTGGCTCAGTGCATAGAGTGTCGGCCTGCAGAGTGAAGGGTCCTGAGTTCAGTTCTGGCAAAGGGCATGTACCTTAGTTGCCGGCTCCATCCCCAGTAGGGGGCGTGCATACGGCAGCTGATGGATGTTTTTCTCTCATCCATGTTTCTAACTCTATCCCTCTCCCTTCCTCTCTGTAAAAATTAATAAAATGTATTTTAAAAACAGTGATTCTCAAACTTTTGGCACCTTGGGTCCCTTTGGCAGCTAGTGGTAGCCTGTGGCTCCCTTAAGATAATAATATTATTTTTTTATAATTTTTAATAATATTATTTTTAATAAATGCATAAAATTAAATGCACAGGATTATAACATTTATTATACTGAAATAAGGCTTAATTTTTGAAATATTGTTATTTCATAGCATATATACTTACATATTAACAAATTAAATAACAGTATCTAGTGATTGACATAATAACTACCACAGTTTCAAAGTAGTGAGCATAAACCAGTGATGGTGAACCTATGACACACGTGTCAGAAGTGACACGCAAACTCATTTTTTGGGTTGATTTTTCTTTGTTAAATGGCATTTAAATATATAAAATAAATATCAAAAATATAAGTCTTAGTTTTACTATGGTTGCAAATATCAAAAAATTTCTATATGTGACACGGCACCAGAGTTAAGTTAGGGTTTTTCAGAATGCTGACACGCCGAGCTCAAAAGGTTCGCCATCACTGTCCTAGGGCATTGACATTGCCAATGTAATGTAATACTAATCTGGACCAATGTAATACTAACATTACTGTGATCTCTTGCCTAGCTGCATAATTGGACATGCACAATTTAGGAAACAAGTAGCTGAAAATAAAGACAAGTCTATTTCCCATCCATTTGCACAGACTTCTCTGAATTCCATTTTCTGCTGCTCTTGCCTCCTAATGCCCTTAGTGGTCAAATGTATTACAATCCATTAAGTGCACATGATGTGTTCTTCTTGCTCCACCCATTCAAATGTATTCTATCACTTGGGGAGCCAAGGTAGGTATTGTTATTCACACCTTCCAGATGGGAAAACAGAGGGATCATTTCATACTGACCGCAGACCTCACAGATGAGAATGGGGGGTGCTGGCCCTGGTACTCCCAGAACGGTTGATATGTTGTGCTTATCATTTATTTGCTTTAGCTCTTTGTAGGGTAGGGTGTCATGGGGCATGTGCTCAGTTCACTACATTTCCACTGCATTCTGAGTAAATTTCTGAGTATTCCTAGGAGGGAGATAGGAAACCTTACACAGGGAAGGAGCCAACACACTGCAGGTCGCGGTAGGAGAGGAGGGAGGATGGGAGGGCCGTCACTGGAGGGTCCCCCAGGTCTGACTATGCAGACACACGGAGGCAGGGAGGAGTGAGGATGGGAGGGCCATCACTGGAGGGTCCCCCAGGTCTGACTATTCGGAGACACTGAGGCAGGGAGGAGTGAGGATGGGAGGGCCGTCACTGGAGGGTCCCCCAGGTCTGACTATTCGGAGACACTGAGGCAGGGAGGAGTGAGGATGGGAGGGCCGTCACTGGAGGGTCCCCAGGTCTGACTATGCGGAGACACACTGAAAGGCAGGCTTCCCTGGGGACGCAACAGAGGGCAAGAGTGTGGAGTTGAGATGCAGACAGCACACACTGCTCACCATACTTTGTTATGAAATACTGAAATATGTACATGTCAGCAAGTATATAGACCAGTACCTGTGGGTCGTGGTACAGTAATGATGTAACTGTCACAGAAACCATTACATGTCACTCTGGCCCCTGCTAAATGGACAGCCTGTTACTGTGACATCTGAGAAACATCCACCGTGCTCATTGACTACCGGTTTGACCTGTCTCATGGGACCAGCCCAGCTTTGTTTTCCAACCTTGGAAAATATATATATTTTTATTGATTTTAGAGAGGAAGGAAGAGGGAGAGAAAGATAGAAACACCAATGGTGAGAGACAATCATGAATAGCAGGGGTCCTCAAACTTTTTAAACAGGGGGCCAGTTCACTGTCCCTCAGACCGTTGGAGGGCCAGACTATAGTTTAAAAAAAAAACTATGAACAAATTCCTATGCACACTGCACGTATCTTATTTTCAAGTAAAAAACCAAAACGGGAACAAATACAATATTTGTATTTGCATGTGGCCCGCGGGCCGAAGTTTGAGGACCCCTGATTAATAGGCTGCCACCTGCAAGCCCCCTACTGGGGATCGAGCCTGCAACCTGGGCATGTGCCCTTGACCGGAATCGAACCCGGGACCCTTCAGTCTGCAGGAGGACCCTCTAGCCACTGAGACAAACCGGATAGGGCCACCCAATTATTTAATTCTAGAAAGCAGTGGATTAGTTTATGCACCAGGTTTCAAAACTGAGATTTTAAGTAGATAATATGCACTGGCAGGAAATTCAAAATGGACACGCAATTGTATATAGTGAAATGTTTTCCTCCCTCTCCTGCAAACTGCAACTTCCCCCTGCTAGAGACAGCCACTTTTATTAAGCTTCATGCTATCCTCACAGAGTTATTCTACAGAAAAACAAATCTAAATGGATGTTGTCCAGAACATTTTTTATCACAAATGGCTACAGTAAGAAACATTGTGCTTGAAAGTGTTTTTTAGGCAAACAACATGTCCCAGAAAGCAGCCCTCATCAGAACACTTTGATATGATTTCTAAAGCCGTTTTCAGCTCTGCAACACAAAATTGCAATTGGGTAGGATGTATAAGCCTGTACATCTAATGGACCTGGGAACCATACTCAGTAACCCTGTATGAAACACTGGAAATTTTCTGAGAGAGTGGATTTCAGGTGCTCTTCTCTCTCTCTCTCTCTCTCTCTCTCTCTCTCTCTCTCACACACACACACACACACACACACACACACACACACACACACTGTAACTGAGGAGACATGATGTTCATTAGTTTGAATGCAGTACTCATTTAAATATGTATATGCAAATCAACCCATCATGTTCTACACCTTAAATAGATACAATACTAGTATTAATTTGACAATTCATTCTTTTAAACAGTGCAATGGGGTAATTATAGTTTTTTATGCAAGAACTCAAAGAGTTGCTTTCTATTTGAATGGATGCATAAGGTGTCTAACTTGCTCATTGTAACCAGTTCCATTGTTAAGGTAGAAAGCTGGGTTGTTTTCCACTCTTTGCCATTGCACCCAAAGCTGCAAAGAATGCACTTGCACCACGTCAGGTCACACACCTGCCTCTCCATCAGTGGATCAAGCCCCTGGAACTGTGCTCCAAAGCTGTTCCCTGCGTGCGGAATGACTGCCAGGCTGGGGAGTCACACGCGGGATGACAGATGCCTAAGGTGCACACTCAGTCACATCACACAGAGTGATACAACAATGCCTGACCCATCACTGTGAGCCCGAATCAAGCCTGTCCACATCACTACTCAGGGCACCAAACATCCCCGCAACTAGGGCAGGCTGTGCTCCATGGGGCATCCATTTGCACAGCAAGCACTGTTGCTCTCAGCCCCTGTCCTGGGAGCGGCCATAAGAGTTCTGTGCTCCCCTCCCCAACCTCTGCCTCCATCTGTGAAACCAGGCCTCCTCATGTCCCAGGAAGAGGTTCCCCAGGACACAGGGCCTTTGGTGCTAAGATCGGGATAGCCCTGAGACAAGCACTTGGTCAGTCCTCCTTGAACTGTTTCACCCAAAATTCCTTGTCCATTTTTACTTGAGATGTGAACCTTGGAAAGCACACCACCTGAAATAGCTTATCCAACATTGTTGTCTTTGCTTGAGAGAAAGGGGTTAAATGGGAAATACTCAGACAAATATGTCCTGGATTTGCAAAGATGTAGCCAGTGCAACCGGGAGGGAGGAAGTCAGCCCACCTGTCAGGGAATTTCACAAAAGTTTCGGTTTGACAACAAGTCTTCACATCCAATTATCTCTGGTTGGCGCACAAACAGCAACAAAGTAAATATTCAAAAGTGTTTTCCCAGTAAACTTTGTTTTCCAACTTCTTTGAATAACCAGCAGACAACATTCCACAAAACTAGACATTGAAATCATGAAAACAGGATGCATGTTTGGCCCTCAACAGCCTCCCTCTAGGACAGAGCCGCAAAAGGGTTTAGAAATCATGTCAGGCAATGTCTGTCCACTTTAGTACAGATCGGCTGTTATGCTATAGTGTATACAGGAGACAGACAGGAATATATCTGAATTTTTCACTTCAATGCCGATGGATGCGTGTGTTGATGTGAAAGACCCTGCCATTTGCAAAGTACTTTGAATGTCATCTTCGCATGCGTGTGCGCTCATGTTTCCTTCCCATGCAGGGCCTCCTTTGGGGGGGGGGGGTCCCGGAAACCTGCACACAGTCTCCTCAGCTCTCAGTCGGTCCGTGCATCGCTCATGAGCGTTTTGCCCATTGCAGCTCGGGCTTTAACCATTTGGAGGACCCAGGAGCAGGGGCCTCCCCGTTCTGTATGAGCGGGAGCAAGAGGCTCCAGTCTTAGGTGCAACCCTAGACCATCATCTTGACGCCTCCCCCTGCCAGCCCCACCACAGTTTGCAGCGATTGAGACTTGAGGCTCCTTCCAGGTGCCATCAGAGGCCCTCAGACCTAGACAGGTCAAATGCTCTGCATTTCCAGGGTCAGGTCTGATTCCATCTGATGTTGTCATTTTCAAACCTGCAATCTGTTTAATGTGAGAGCAAATGTGATTTCATGTTTCATATCTTGGCGAGGATCATATGCCTACATCACAAATCAAAATGCAGTAGAAAATCAGGGCTTGGTGTCCTATTTATTGTCTGCTCTTAGCCATCTAAACCATGCACATTCCCAGGATATATGAGGGAAACAAGAGTATTGCAATACAAACCACGAGAGTTTATGGTGATGACATAATATCCAACTATCTTTTCTCCTTCTTTGTTTCCACATAGTGTTATCCTGTGTCTATGTTATCTTTTCTTTTTTTCACAGTTAGAAGATACTTTCTTACCCATGCATTTATGTGTGGGTTTGGGGGTTTATATATGTCTGAATTTAAACCTTGTAACTTTGTATTATCTAAAAGCGATAATGAACATGGCTTTCTTACTTATTGATAATTAATTTGATCGTTCGTTTAGAAAACAGACCTTCAGCAAAGAATCACAGAGCACTCTGTACACATGGGTCCACTACGCCACAGACCACCTGGACTAGGAAGGACCACAGGAGCCCTGAGGGTTTCAAGGAACCCTCCCGGGCTTCGGGAGTAGAGAGCTGCCTGAATTCCAGCCCCCTTCTCCCCTTCCCACACTCGGGGTCAGCTTCTGGCCCACAGGGGCCAACTCTGGAAGCATGATCTCCCTTAGGAAGCACTGCCAGTCAGCCTGCCCGGAGGCCCCACCCCCCAAAGCCCCAGGAGCCCTTCTGTGGGAGTCGGAGAAAACCATCCTCCCTCACTGGAGAGGCTGAGGAAGAGGGGCCTCCTCCCTTTCCCTTTCCTGTCCTGCACTCGGGCCGCTCAGCTGCTGTTGAAGGAGCAACTCCTAACAGACTGACCCAGCTATGGAACTCCAGCGTGGGAGTCATCCCACAGAATTGCTGATCTCCCATCTCACAATTCACGTGACCCCCTTCAACGCATCCCCTGCTGCGGGTCCTCCTCACTCTGCCCCGTCAGAGAACCCCGGACACCCTCCGCCATTGTGTCCTGGTGCCCTGGGTGCAGAAGGTTTGGTGTCTGGCCAATGGGTGTGGATTGCGCCCCATGGGTGTCACTCTCCTTGGCTGGGAATGGGATTTGACGGCTGGGGTCACCTGGTGGTGAGCACGATCAGCAGTGGTGAGTGGGAAGCACCCAGCTGCGGTAGACCCAGGAAGTGGAACGGATCCTTCGTGGCGGTGATGGCAGTAGTGATGTTGGTCACAGATACAGCCCCAGCGGCTGAAGCTCGGGCCAGCTCATGACTTTTAAGAATCCTTGGCAAGAAAAAGGATATTGTGTTCTGTTGACCCGTACGCTCATGCACACGTATGCACACCTGCCCCCCACACCTATGTGTGTGCTTACACACATGCTCACACCCCCCACATACACACACACCCATATGCATGCTCACCCACACTCTCCTCCCACCCATGGTCACAGACACCTACATGTCCACGTACACACACATACATCATGCAAAACAAATTTATAGTCCCCACACCTATGTGATGCTCCAATGTAGACACCAATTTCTGATGTCTGATTCCTGAGTAACTGACCTTTTCAACCTCTGCCTGTCTCTTTGGAGCAAGGGTGATGGGTGACCTAGCCTACCTTTGCTGGTGCCTTAATCAGAGCTTTGCCTATGTTATATATTTGATGAAAGATAGAAAATAATAGCACCTTTTTTTGCATGAGTTTCTCTATTTTTGTCTTTAAAATATAGTTTCTGTAGACTGGGACATCTTCTCCCCTCCCTTTTGCAGTTGGGGCCCATCTCATACACACACACACACGCAAACACACGCACACACACTTTTGGGAACCTGTGTCAGGTAGCATTCTGTTCTACCAGTGGCGCAGCAGTGATCAGAAGTGAGATATTGGGTCGGGCACAGCGAAAGGACTGGCACCTCCTGTCCCAGGATCATGGATCCCCAAACACAGAGGGCCCCTAGGCAGAAGTTCCTAAAGAGCGAGAGATTCCTTTGCCTTGAAGATGGTGATGACTTTAAGACATGTGCCCTGGCTTCTGATCCCTGAAACCTCTCTGCACTGAAATGATTTTCTCTACTAACCTCACATATGAGAAGAGTGCTAATTCCTGGATCCGCGTTTCTTTCAGGCAAGAGGATTCCAAGCACACCACCCTCAATATTCTTACCAGTGGAGCATATTATTGTACAGGTCATTTGCTTCTATCTCCTTCAACAAAAACAAAAAGGAGTGATTTTTAAGAAATAACACATGTTGAAGAGATCGGGAAGATGTCCCCTTCTTTCCAAATTCTTTCTGGGGGTAAATGAACTCTGTTTTAATTGCAGAATCACTTCCAGCCCCATTTGTCTGAGGATGGCTTATGCCTGCCAGAATCTGCCATTGGCAGGTCATCTATGAATATGTGACGGATAGTTCACAGCCATTTGCATATTGCACTGGCTATTTTGTTCCCATGAATGTGACTATTTTTTTCCATTCCTCGTCTCTTGCCCCCACGTTACCCATAGTAAGTGAAGCATTTCATTTTCTGATTATTATGGAAAATTTCAAACACATGAAAGCAGAAGGAATAGTATAATGCATTCCGTGTGCCCATTAAGTTCAGGAGTCATCAACTTCAGCAATCATTAACTTTTTCAGTCTGTGCTTCATGTACATCCCATTATGCGAATGTTATTCCTGGAGTACTGTGAAGCAGAGTGTAGGCATCAACTCATTTCACCCAGAAGTACACTGTAAGAAACAAGGACCCCTTTTCCCATAACCACGGCACAATATCACACCCGAGGAAGGGACCAAGACTGACTGACCACCATCTACCTACTACCTAATGACATTTCCATTTCCCCAATGGTCTCCTAAATGTATTTACACAATTTGTTTGATCAAATTAGGATCCTAAAACGACCACACATTGCATGTGGTTGATTGTGACTCTTAAGATACTGCCTTCCCCCGCCTCTTCTCCAGGACATTACTTGGATGAAGTACCTGTAATCTGCTCTCCTCTTGCCAGTTTAGAAACCGGGCTGGGGCATAATGACAGTCATGGTTCTCCTGGCCCTTGGGCCAGAGGGTTGGGTCTGGGCAGTGTTGGGGTCAGATCTTCCTTCTTTTTTCTGTTTCAAAATTTGGCTTTAAGTGCTTAATGGGTCTAACTGTTACAATGAGAAATAGAAAAGTAAGTAGAAACAAGGACCCTCACTGAGGAATGGGCCTATATTCCACATTCCATTCGTAGGAATTCGGGCTCAACTCTCCCCATCAATTTTTGACTGGCCAAGGTACACACCAGTCTTGGAACTGTCTCAGTCAGTGGCCTCCCTTCCTTGCCAGCAGTGGGCCAGAAGAACTGTGGGGAACCTTGGCAGGATCCCTTGGAAAGGTTGCTCTTCTTTACCCAAGAGGGAAGATTCTTCAACATGTCCCTGTGTAATCCCAGGAAATGAAGGCCCTTGGAACCACTCCACTAGGTTTTCCAGGAGATGAGAGTAGAAGTTGGAGACTAGTGTATCAGCTATCATGTTCCCCTCGGGGCTCCCTTTCCTCTCCTCTTGTATTATATGCAAGACTGGAGCGGTCCCATCCTGACCCTTTCAAGCTAAGAGATGGTGTCTCCATCTGCTTCCTTCGGGATTGTGAGATTTCCAGAAGCAGTGTTGAGTAACCAGGTACCAGTGTGCAATAACATGTGCAAGTATTTGTCATTGAATTCTCAAGAAATGTTTTGCCTTCCAACAGTCTTAAAATCTCTGGGGTGCGGGAACATGTGCATGTAGCCTTGGGAAGAAGTATGCCATGGTATATAGGAGCATAGGGTCGCTGACACTTAGAAAGAAGAAGTAAAACAAATGTTTATTTTTCTCAGAAGAAGTGTGGGAAGGGGCAGGGAGAAAGAGGTGGAGAGAGAAGAGAAAATTATTTAACATAAGTGTGTCCTGACATCTTGTTCTGACAATTCCTGTAAGTGGTCATATCTAGAAGATGGGAAAGTTGGACAAGAACGGGCACCTGCCAACCACAATGGGCCAACATGACTGCTGGGAGACCAAAGCTGTCTTGTAGCCTGTGAACACACTTTACGCAGAGTGGGTGTGGAGAGATGAGAGCCTGAACTCTAGAACCTTCCCACGCTGCCACTTGCTTTACAAGAGATCAAGAATATGTCGCCAGCCTCATGGAAGGGTTGGAAGGCACCTGGATGTTTGCTGTTGAACACACCAGAGTCCCTGTAACCCGGAGGAAGGGGTCTTGGAGCACATTGGTTTACAAAGGGCGGTGTGCACACATAGGAGGTGGGTAAGAAGAGCTATGGAGGTGTAGGAAGACCTCAGTAGTAGAGATTCTAAGGATTTGTATGTTTATTACCTCCTTTTCAATGTCTAAGTTTAGTGTATGTTTGATGAGCATGGCCTCCTAACATAGTGTCACCATTGTATAAACTGTTAGTTCATAAATACGCATACAGTGGAGGCATGTGCTCATAATCTTTGATTAGAGGGGCAGGTATTGGGCTCTCGGAGCTGCTGTAACCAACGACCATCAGTGGGGTGGTTTTGAACAACAGGAACATATGCTCTCGCAGTCTGGAGGTTGAAAGTCTGAAGCAAGGTGTGGGCAGAGCCACACGCCTTCTGACGCCTTTTGGAGAGGATCCTTCCTTGCCCTTCCCAGCCCCTGGTGGCTGTCATGATCCTTGGAGTCTCCTGGCTTGTACTCGCATCCCTCTGATGTCCACCATCCCCTTTGTATGGCGTGCTGCTCTGCGTGAGTCTGTGTCTCTGTGTGTTCTTGATAGGAAGAACACAGTTGTATTGGTTGTGTGGACATTAGGCCCTGCCCTAATCCCCCCTGGCCTCATTTGAGCTAATCACATCAGCATGGGCTCTATGTCCAAATAAAGCCATGTCTGAGGTTCTCGATAGACATGCATCTTGGGGGCACGCTCCTCCACGGAGTCCAATATGTAAGGAAAATCGGCCAGAGGCCCTTGTTCTAGGTAATGATGCACTGGGCACCCATGTCGCTATCAAGTCTGAGGGTCCCCTGAGTGTAGCAAGAGAACAGTCCAGTAAGAAGGCAGCATTCAGATTGCAGAGCCAATAGGCAGCCACCAAAGAAAAGAACGCCAGACCCAGGGGTCTTTGTGCTGCCACCTTGACATCATGCGAGCCACACCCTTCCCTCAATCCCCAGGCGTCTTCTTATAAAGGAGAAGGAGGAGGAGAACTTTGCATTGGCACCATAATTGCCTACAATGGAGCAGCCAAACTGAGTCTGAGGAATCCTTAGTCATGAAAGGTAAGTGGGGATCCCCTGCCGCCTCGAGCACCCACTGCAGCGTGTCCGGGCCAAGTAGGATTCGTCTTGAAAACCAAGACGTCATCTTGTGTTTGCACAAGAGAGCACACTGTAATAAAGTTTGAGATTCTTCCAATGGATAGTCTGTGTAAGGAGCCTCCCTAGCTATGTATCGTGTCCTAATCCCTCTGGTGATGTCACACTGCACCTGAAAACGGGCCTATCCCATATCAGCCCTTTGAAGCAGCTCACAGATAGTGAAGGGTGGGTGCTGCCTTTTGAGATTTAAGAGCAAAGTCCCGGTTTTGGTCTTGGGGAGAGCTGGTGTTAAATCTTCATTCTGCCACTTAATGAAACCTTGGATGGCCCTGATTAAGCTATCTAACCTCCGTGAATTCCAGACGTGTCGTCTGTACAGATTGTGAACCCTGTCACATAGGGTGGAGGTGAGGGTGACATTTTCCAATATAAATAAGATAAACACACACCCAGAACACCGCCGGTGCTCAGTCAACACAAGCTGTAGCTGTGAAGTGCATTCCTTGCTCATTGAAGAATCTGCTCCAGGATCAAGTGGAGAATGCTGTACCACCTTCGGAGTATCCTAGCAACTTCCCTGCTTTTGCTATTGCACAATTGACCCATAGCTTAATGATTCATGGCACGCGCCTGCTCAGCTGCAGTGGTCATTATAGTTTAAGATAATTCCATATCTTTCAGGTGAAGATGAGTGAGGTATTTTCTGCTGTCGCCTGATTTCTTTGTGGGGATACCTCAGTCACGTGGAAGTGTTTATTATCACTACCGTTGACATCTTTGCACTAGATGCTCAAAAGGATTCACTGACTCACGCACCAAGTTTATTTGCCTGTTGGAAATTCCCATGGTACCGTTCTAGGCACCTAGACAATATCAGCAGATAAAGCAAACAAACGCAGCAAGGCCTGACTCCATGGAGCGTGCAGTCCAGCGAAATGATGGTGAGAGTATTGACCCTGGGAACTCACCCTCTGGACACAGATTCTGCTGTGATTTGCACAGGCATCAGACGGGACACACAGGACTTCGTTCCACCTGGGTCGGAATGTGGACCAGCCTCACAGTCCTCTTTCCTATGATTACTGTCTTCAGGAAGATCAGACTGGGAATATGTGCCTAACCCCCGTGCACTCTACAAAGCAGTTGCATGCACTCACCTCATTTCATCTTCCCGGCCGTGTCCTTGAGGGGCATTAGCACTGCACAGTGGAGCATGCTGAGTCTCAAAAGGGAAAGGCCTGGTCCATGGTCACACAGCCCAGCAAGGGTGAGGCAGGCAGCCTTCTGAGGACCAATCCCAGCGGCTCCCAAAGGGTGCACGTAGTACCTGAGCCCCCACCCATGAGAACTGGGAAAGTGGATGATCACAGACCAGGGTGTGCCGGCAGGCTGTGTGTGTGTGTGTGTGTGTGTGTGTGTGTGTGTGTGTGTGGCCACTGAAAGAGAGATTGCTTATCAGAGGATGGGAGGCAATTGCTTGAGTTCAGTTCTTGATGTTCCCTCAGTTCCGGGGGCTCCCACCCACAGTCAGGAAGTTAGTACCACGCCTAATGGCCTGCTGGCTGACTCTCCAGGTATGGGGATCACAGACCAAGTCCTCCATCCCCAACCACCACCACTCTGACACACCCAAGGCTTACTCTTGTTGTGTAGAGATCTCACTGGCAAAAAGATTGATACCCCTGAATCCATGGGATAGGGAATGATTGACTTTTCCACCCTGGCCAGTGCTGCTCCGTAGTTAGGGTGTTGACCTGTGCATGGAAGGGAAGCTGGTTTGATTCCCCATCAAGTGCATGTACCTGGCTTTCATGTTCTATCCCAGGCCCCAGTGGGGACCCATGCTGTAAGCAACCCATCCATGTGGCTTCCTCACATTGGTCTTCCTCTCCTCCCTCCCTCTCTCCCTCCCTTCTACTCACTAAAAATCAATGGAAAAAATATCCTCAGAGGAAGATGAACCACAATAAAATGGTAGTCTTTTCCTACCCATGTCCTTGTTAAGAGATGAGCACCTTCTGTATTCTTCCAGAGCTGGGTGGGACAGAGGGGTAGATATGGACAAGGAACTCACAGCAGCCGGTCCAACCTTCACTTCTCTTCCTTAGGAGAGAGATGCGAGAGCCCTAAGTTTGCTCCACTGTTGTTGTGCAAAGGCAGGAACAGGACTTTGGCTGGTGATTCCTCCCTCCAAGGAAGTAGGACACAGCAGGGTGCAGTGGAAGGGAAGGCTACTCGGTCCATGGGTTCTTGGCGAGATAAATATGGTGGCTTCACTAATTCCCCCATTGCTTTCCCATCTCCCCTCCCTCCCCCATTGCTTTCCCATCTCCCCTAGTTCCCCCATTGCTTTCCCATCTCCCCTCCCTCCCCCATTGGTTTCTCATCTCCCCTAGTTCCCCCAGTGCCCCTCCCCGTCTTCCCTAGTTCCCCCATTGCTTTCCCATCTCCACTAGTTCCCCTACTTTTTTCCCAACTGCACTTATGGAGCTGTTGTCAGTGTGCAGGTGATGACACAGACCTGTTGTGCATAGACGGTGGGTTATGTTGAGGAGAACGCTCCCATAGCCCTCTAACTGGTCCCAGTTCTAGGGTCAGCTCCTTCCACTTTCCTGCCACGCCCAGTTCTGACTATTTTACTAATACTAATAATTCAGGGGAATCTTTTCCAACATCTGTTTCTCATTTTATCCTCACATAATCTCCTCACTGATTCACATATTTCTTCCCCGGACTGGAGAAGCACACGGGTTCTGGTCAGAAGCCTGGCTGGGAAAAGTGGGCATCAAGGTTGTCCTGGTTCTTGGGCCTCAGGTTGTGCCCTGGGCGACCTCAATCCCAGCCCCCATTGCTCTGCACCCTGTCCTGTGGGCATCTGCCTGGAAGGGTCAGGGGTCTTTGGGGGCATCAGCCACATGGTGAGGAGAAGGGCGGGCCATTTCTCCTCTGCATGAGCTGATGACCAGGCCCCTTCCTGTTGACTTTCTGCAGGAGTTTGCAGCTGACGCACTCATTAGCTGCGGGCCCCAAGCCTAATGTCAAAGGTCAACATGCCAGGGACTGAGGCTTTCTCAGGGAATCCATCTGATTACACAACGATGGAAGGGGAGAGGCGTGTCAGGAGGCCCCTTGGGAGTTTTAGGGACATCTTGGCTGTGTTGCCAGCTCCGGGTCACAGGGCAGGATTCCATGGTCTTCCCTCCTCTCTGGTCACTTTCCTCCCAGTTGCTCTCTGCTGCTTTGCCTGCAGAACTCTCATTCCCGGTGCTGGCCTGCAGATAGCTTTTCCTCCTTCAGCCCCTGCACACGTCTGCTCAGGCTTCCTTCTGAGTCCTGGTTCCTGAGGCTACTCACTGTTTGACCAGAACAGCAGGTATATCTGCTTTCTCTCCATAGCTGCATTCCAAGGGGGTCATGCGAGGGAGGGAGGCTTCAGAGCAGGAGGAGGGAGCAGGGAACAGTGCACAGAGGAAGCTGAGAAGCAGGCTGCCTTGCGTTTGTCTTTTGGAGCCGCCCAGGCTGGGTGCCAGCAATGGGGACCTTCTGTGCCCCAGGGCTCCAGGTTCGCTGCAGGGCAGCCTCCTCCCAGTAACTGCTGCTCAGGACCATGTTGCCCTGCCTCCACTTTCTCACCTTGCCATGTCTGTGGAAGCTGTGTGTGTTAGCGTGTGCGTGTGTGTGTGTGTGTGTGCAGAAAGAGAGAGAATAAATGTATGTGTTTGTGCAAGAGTATGCATGACTGTGTTTGTGGGTGTGAAAGAGAATGTGTGTTTTTCTTGCTAGTTTGTGTTTGGTTTCTGTGTGTATGTGGAAGAAGGAAAGATGAGAGGGGGAGAGAAAGAGAGAGAGAGACAGAGAGAGGAAGGGAGAGAGGACAGAAGGGAGGGAGGGATGGAGAAAGAGAAGGGGTAAACTATGTACTTGAGGCCGGGAAAGAGGGAAGAACCTGAGACTACAAATGCATCCTTCTCCTTGTTAACTCAGGACTTGGATAGTGTGGGTAGACACAACATGCTTCTCCTTCCCTAGTATGCATGTGTGTGCATGCATATGTGCATGTGTGGCTTCCTTAGTCAGTAAACATGTTCTTGTAATGTGCAATAGGTTTCAGTATGTGTGCATTTAAGGATATTTGTGGACACCACACTCCCTGAGGTTTTCTCCATCCTGCGCGCACACATATGTATATTTCTGTCCTTGTGTGTGGCCTTTGTGACTGTGCGTTATTAGCTATGTTTGTGGGCGTGGAAGTGTATGCCAGGTGTTTCTGTGGTGTCCATATGGCGGGTGGGCTCATGTGTGTGTGTGTCCATCTGGGGGTATGTCTGCCTGCCTGAGAATGGAAGCCTGTGAGCACACACTCGGGTGAAGATGAGTACGGTAGCATCCAGGAGAGTCTGAAGCTGTGTGAGGTGGCTGTCTGCGGCATGGGGATCCGGTGTACACCTGTAGAGAGAGGTTGATGCCCATCTGTAGGACGTCAGAGGCACCATGGGGATGTCACCCGCTGGGGGAAAGGGAGGCTTGTGTAGCCTTGTGGGGGCCCAGGATATGCCTGTCTGAACTCCTCCCTCAGTGAGCTGAGAATGAGCGCTGGGGATGTTGAGACAGGAGGGAGCATCACAGAGGTCAACAGGGTCAGAGGAGCATATGAGAATAAGATCATCAGATAGCCCTCCAGGGCTGGGAGCACAGAGCAACCTTGTCAGGGGACAGCATGAGGGTGCTAGAGTGGCCCATGGTCCGCTGGTTCTGTAGGCTGCCTCTGGGACTGGGCTGAGAGGGGTAGCCCGGAGAAGGGTAGGGCCGGCAGTGGACAGGGAGAAGTGCTGTGGCCCAGGTACAGGGAAGCACTGTGAGGGGGCAGCCCTTCCAAAGAGATGGGTCCTGGGGAAAGGAGACCCTGGCCACGCACACACAAGCTGGGCTGTGGTGCCACCTTTCCCTTAACCTCACCCGCAGGGCCAAACTTGCATAGCAGAGCCGATCTGATCTATGGTAAGTTGACTTGGAGATTACAGGTTCAGAAAATTGCAAAGCATGTGAGGAGAGTTTCCATGATGGTCAAAACATCAGGGCTGTACTTTCTCATTTTTCTTCTTTCTATGAGTTCACTTTCCTTGCATTGTACAGATAGATGCGTTGATCCAGAGTGACTGACTTGGAACAGAATAAACCCGGGTGTTCACACAGAGAGTTTGAGGAGCAGCAGTCGAAGGGCACTGGGAAGATCAGCTGGCTGGTTTTGCAGTGTGTCTATGAGCAGCGGGCATCATTCCTGTGTGTGATGGTGTTCACAGAAGCTGACACAAGTTAGATACGTTTGATGTGTCCCTGAGCTGCTGTGTAAACACCTTGGGTTGGGGAGCAGCATGTTTCCAGTCAACTTGCCTCGTTTCCCTCAGCTGCGGTCGATTGGAGCCAGGAACGAGTTCATCTTGCCAGGACTTCAAAAGGGCCTCCGACACAGCCCAGGAGGCTGCTCTGCCCCTTGCACACCTTATGGGGCAGCGATGCCTCAGGACGAGCCCCCCCCCCCACACACACAGGGGGACCTCTCAGAGGAGTGCCTCTCTGGAGAGAGAACGCAGCTTCAAGCCAGTCACGGAAGCTCTGTCTGCGTGAAGGCCACAGAAAGGTGACACTACATGTCCACCTGCAGGGAGTGGGCACCCGAAGGCCGTGATCCCTGCTTCAGGGACAGGGCTGTAGGCGTGGGTAGAAGATGACGTGTGCCTTGCAGGAGCTCATCTTTGAACTCAGCCGCCCTCCAAATCTGGGTCTGTGAGGGCGCCAGTGCCAGGTGTTCCTCTCTTGTTCCTTTGTTGTCCTGGACTCTGAAGTCATTCTCCCTGGCTCAGATCAGCCGCATGATTTTCCTTCCCCCAGGACAGGCCTGGACCCTGTGACCTGAGGCTCATCCTTGTGAAACCCTCACAATCTTCTCTGGCTTCAGGCTTTCCCAGCATAAGGCCCACCCTTCACCAGGAAGCTCGTGCTTGGGGCGAGAGCAGATGGGATCTCTTGCCTGACCGGTTGGGTATGGAGTGGCAGACACCAGAATGAAGCCAATGGTAGAAAGCCCCCAGTGGTGACAAAGGGATGTGTGTGTGTGTGTGTGTGTGTGTGTGTGTGTGTGTCCAGCGGTCTAAATGGTAGTGTCCAAAATGGCACAGTGGCTTTAGTTTGATCAGAGTTCTTTAAGATCCCAGGGAAATCCTGTTCAGGACACGAGCCTTGCTGTTGGAGTTTATTAAAGTCAAGGACAGGACAGTGTGTGGTTCTGGGATGTCAGTTCCACATGGAGTCGGGCCCCCTTCTGAGCAAAGGTCTGTTTTAACCGAGTCACCCACAGTCTCAGACTTGGGATTGAGCTCCAACTCTGCGGTAGCATGTCACAGGGAGCCTGAGGCAGGTGCTCAGACACACCGACTGCCTGTGGCCAGGTCATTCGAAGCAGCTGTGGTAACTGGGAGCCGTGTTACCAGGGGTGACGGGCAGCAAGCACAATGGCACCCTTTGAGTTGCCAGCAGGCCCGAGCCTATGGTTATAAGTCGGTCTTGATAAGGAGCCTGCTTGGGCTCCATATGTTAGTCCTCCAATCCATGGCTAAGTGCCCTTGCCAGTCCACCTGCCCCCCTTGCACATCACATCTCTAGCTTGTGTAATGGGGATCCGGCTATAACCCACATTGATCTGTTTGAGCATTAAATGTCACAAAGGAGCCTGGCACATACCAGATGCTCAATAGACAGGGAGGCACATCAAATAGGCAGGTGCCTGACCTCAGGTAGCGGAGGACACGGGGCCCAGGAAGTCTAGCTGAGCTCCCGGCGATCCAGTACCCTCATGATCTGCAACTCCTTGTGCCTGCTGTGGGCCCCTCTTCATGCAAGGTCCAATGCCCTCCAGCACACTCACAGTGGCTGTGCTGGGACTTCTCTGTGCCTCCCTGGGCTGTGGACTTCCCTGCTCTCCGCTGGGCACCTCCCTTCACTCAATGCTGCTCTCATCGAGGTCACGAGGACCCTCTGCATCGGTACATGCAATGGTCACGTCTCACCCTCACTCATATGTCACCTGGCATCAGCCCTCTGTGCATAGTTGCCCACTGGCTCTCCCTGGAGACACTTTGCTTCCCCTGGCTTGCCAGGCACTGCACTCTCCGTCTCTAACACTGGTGACAACACTTCCTGTCCTGGGCCGGTGCCTCCTGCTCTCCCTGACCCTTTATGCTGCAGGCGACTGTCCATGATCCTCTGCTCCTATGCTCTCACCCCCCTATCTGATTGCTTATCATCTCACGGCTTCTTAGGCAAACCGTTCAGCCACATTCCTGACTTCCAAACAACTGCATTTACACAACTGCCTACCCCACCCCCATGAGTGTCAAAGGGACATTTACTTAATTTGACATATACAGACTGCATTCTCGATCCCCTCTCCCAACTACAAAACACAGATAATTTGACCGTCATTCCCTCCTACGACTTGTGAGGAGAAAAACATGGCGTCATCCTTGACTCCTCTCTGACACTCCACATGGAAACCAGCAGGAATTCTATTAGCTCAACCTCAAACTATGCCCAGAAACTGAGCAGCTCTCGCCATATCTACTGTTACCAGCATGGTCAAAATCCCCACCCTCTCTAGCTAGACGTACAGCTGTAGCTTTCTCCCTGGTCTCCCCACCCTCAACATTGCTGGCTTTCGCTCTCATTTGAATAGAGTAAGTGTTCAAAGTGATCCTCTCAAATGGTGAGTCGGGGTTGCTCCTCTGCTCAATCCCCCACCTCCCTCCTCCTGCCCCCACATTTCATTGCCACCAGGTGCCCAGTTTCTTCAATGGCCTCCTAGGCCCTACGCAACATGGGCTTCTCTTAATGCCGCTGACTGTCTCGCCAACTCTTGTCCTTTTGCTCATACCATGCCAGCCACACTGGCCTCTCCGCCGTTCCTCAGACCTGCTACAGGCTCACTCCTGGGCTGGGAGCCTTCGCACTCACAGGCTTTGCTGCATGAACAACATTTCCTTCGTGTGTCAGTGAAGCGAATCCCCTCACCTTCTTCCTTTCTTAGGTGTGTCACCCCTCCAATGAGGACAGCCCTGACTACCCATGAGATTGAAATGTAATACTCCCTTTCTTCCCTCACGTTTCCTAGCACCATTCTCTGTTCTCTGTGGGCATAGTACGCCCCCCATCCCCAGAGGACATATGCCCTTCTAAGGCGCTGTATAATGTACTAATGAAAAGGTTTACCTTCGATGTTCTGTTTCCCAGCAAGAGAGCCTGTGATGTGTTCATGCATGTTTCCCAGGCAACGGGAACTGTGGCCGGCACAAATAGACCCTTGGAAACGTGTTGAATGAGTGAATGGATGAATTGTTAGATAATCTCAGTGTCCAAAGTATCGTGGGCCCAGTTATTTTTGAGACTTTGTAGGCCGAGAATAGATCAAGAGCCTCCTTGGTCGGACTTGCAGGAGGGATTTCGGGCACTTCTCGTGGATTGCTTATTTTGAGATAACATTTGCCAGGGTGTCATTAGTCATAAACTGCGGCAAAAACCGACCTGTCAAGAACGGGCCTGATATTCACCAGCTATTTACGGGCTCCACCTTCTGCTTTAATCTACCCTGTGTGTGCTCTGCCTGCTGGGTGATGGGCTGTACCTGCCTAGAGTCCCATTCTCCCCGCCCCCCCCCCACCAAGCCTGTTCTCCCAGCCCTGGATGGCTCCAGAGACATTCTTCTTTATGCTCTTTGGTGTTTCACCGTTCCAGGCAGTGCAAGCCCTGCAGTGCCCTGTATACAGATCTCATTACATCTTCATAGCAACCACTGATCTCCAACAGCACCACTAGGTCAAAACCATTGCCTTCAGAAAGCGGGGGCTCTGTGCTCCTACCAAAGGAAGGAGACAGTGGGAGCCTGGCCGCTACCCACCTCCCAGGGGGGCACGTGAGCCAGGCAGAATCCACACCTGCCTTCCTCCAGGGCTGTGGTCTGTCCTCTGCCCCTGACTGCTGAGGCCAAGGCCCCAGCACTGGGCCCAAGGAGGACACCCCTCAGCCTGAGTTTATGATAGCCAGTGCTCGCCGCCTGAGCCTTACCCCAGGCTCCCCCTCTGCTCAAGGTAGGAGAGATCTGCGGCCCTTGTACCTTCTGGATTGAAAATGGGATGAGGGAACAGTGTTGCAAGCCCAGAAAGTTTGCTGTTTGGTGGGTCCACAGTGTGACAGCCAGGACCTCGCATCTGAAGATCAACGGAGTGTCTGGGTGGCCACGTTGCTGAGCCATGTGCGGGGATGGGAAGGACAGACGTGTCTGGGAAGGAAATCCCCATTCCACACATGGCAACCCCGCAAGGACACGTGGTGACTGGGCCCGCAACCAATCAGCAGGAAGGGACCGTCCCTCCAATCCTCAAATGGCTCATTGACTTCATTGTCCCGGGCCTCCTCTCCCCACCCCAGCCTCCCTTCCTCACCTCACAGGGGCTGTGCTGAGTGAGAAGACAGAAGACTCCCCGGGCTGGTGGAGCGCCAGGTGTCCCGGGGATGCAGTCGGTTGTTTTAGTAAAACAGTTGGGGCTTTGGCCTTGGCTGGCCCTGAATCCATGTCCAAGGCTGTCAGTGACCGACCAGGGGAACCTAGCAACCTGCTGCTGGTATGTGACCCAAGTTCTTCCTCTGTAAACGTGGCCTGGGGCCCCCACCCTGTTGACTGCTGCCAGAGGTAGACACTGCGTGACAGCAGCCATCAAAGTGTCTGGCACAGCCTAGGTGCGCAGGGAATGGCAGCTACCGGTCTTGCTGTGTGTCCACTGGGCTTTGGGCTCTCTATACCTGAGCTTCCTAAACAGCTGGAGGGTCTGGGACCCAGAATCTCAGTGCACTTCAGAGGTATGCTGGCACCTAAACGTCATCTTTCTAACTCAGTCTCTGGGAACTCTGCTGGGTGGTGGGGGCAGCTTAGGCGGTTGGTTGACACACAGAGGCTCCCAGCCTGGTTCCCCTCTGGATGCTCACAGACTCTGTAAGAATGTGTGAATCTGTGGAAAAGAAACAGTGAATATTCTGTTTTCCTCACCTCCTTCCAGAAGCCCCCTTGCCTGCCTCTCCCTCAGCCCTGCTGTCCATGTCATGGCCCCTGGACATGCAGCCCTGTGTAGTGCTGGGCTCATCAGATGAAGGTTAACCGTTTGCGGCGCCAATGCAGGGGGTGGGGTGGGGAGGGGTGGGGACACACTTTACCTCCAGGCCAAGGGGAGGAAGGATGGGCCTGGGGCAGTAACTGCTTCCTGGCTGGGTGAGGCCAGGCCACTCAACCCTCTGCTCTTTCCTGTGGAGCCTCCCGCCTGGGGCCCTCAGGAGCCCAGCAGTCCTGGTGTCAGTGCAGCTGGTGGCAGACTCCCACCCCTTCCCCCCTTTCCTGCTTCTCTGACTGAGTTAAGGCTCTTGAGCCACGCTTGCAAATAACCATTGAGATCTCGGGATGGCTATTGCCCACCAGAGCCAAAGGAAACATGGATTCGGACAGGATCTAATGGTGGGGAAGGGCCTGGGAGGAGAATGGAGCCACAGTTGTCTAATAATTACTGACCTTACCAGCTATAGATAGGTTTTCCTACAGACCCTGGGAGCCTGCAGGATGGAACAAGGCTGTCAAGCGATAAGATGCCTCCATGGAACCATGACTCAGAAAAGAAATACATTTTGGGAACAGAGCTAGGACAGGACCTGCTTTGATTTGGTGGCTGTGCCCAGACCCTGACCCCTCCGGGAGTTTCTCTCAAGAACGCCGACCATTCTCCAGTCCCAGGAAGGGGCTGAGCTGTTTGTAACATCACAGAAAAGTAGCCACCTTGTTATCGGACTTTGAGCTCCTGAAGGCCAGACTGCAGACCCTCCCCTCCCCTTCCCACATTACACTTGCAGCTCGCAGCTGCACATAGCTATCTTCTCCCGTGTGTGTGTGTGTGTGTGTGTGTGTGTGTGTGTGTGTGTGTGTACTCAGCCAACTGGCAAAGGGGGTCAGAGCAGAATTTCCAGGGTGACCTGCTGCTCGCTCATCCTACCAGTATTATTGGAATGAACGTGCAGTATTTCTTCCCCTGAGCTAGCTGGTGTGTCCTATAAATTGGGGTGTGTGTCATTTTACTGACCTGGCAGAGATAATATATGGCAGGCCCCTGGTACAGAGAAGATCCTCAGTACATCTTTGCTCTGTAGCTCTCCCACTTACTGACTGACCTGGAGCTGTCTGACATTTTTATTGTTATTTATTGACGAGAGAGAGAGAGAGAGAGAGAGAGAGAGAGAGAGAGTTTGTGTCCACTTATTTATGCAATCATTGGTTGCTTCTTGTGTGTGCCCTGACCAGGGAGAGAACCTGGAGGCTTGGAGTATGGGGCAGATGCTCTAGCCAACGGAGCTACCTGGCCTGGGCCCGTCTGACATCTTTGGGCCCTTTCTATCAAAGGGGGAGGACTCACAGTCAGCTCTGGCCCCACGAGAACTCGAGGCCGCATTCGGGGCCACTGAGGCCTGCTGCACTGACTGCACCCGCGTCTTTAGTGGACAAGGCCCTGTGAGTGCTGTGGCAGGCAGAGGGGACCGCAGGTGTCCCGCGGGAAAACTCTCTGGATCTGTGGGACGGACTTGGGGCCTTGTTTGGGATAGGTCCCTCGTTATCCTCGTGGCTGTAGACAGGAAAGTCAGTTAGTGACCTGAACCTCGGATTCACGCCCGTGTGCACTGGGGGTGGCATTGAGAAATATGGCCCCGCCAGGGCCAGGCCCCTGCCTTTTGATTGCTCGCAGCCCAGGTCCTGTCGCTCTGCCCGAATCGCAGGGGGCTCTCTAGTTCCTTGTTTGCTGAATGCATTTGAAGCTGGGGGGGTGGGGGGAGCAGGGGCCATAGTTCCTACTTTCCTTTGAAGCCCCTTAGCCTGCAGGCTTCATTCTATGGGTCCCTGAGCCCTTGTCAGAAGTCATTTGCCGGCCAACCTGTCCACAGGGACTTGACCTTGCACCCAGCAGGAAGCAGTGCAGGACTGACAGGAGGCAAAGGCAGGAGAAGGGACCCTGGCCCCTCTTTCGTGTGAGATAGAGAACTGCTGCCTCAGGGCCCCACAAAGCCAGGTAGGGCACTTCCTTGTGGACTTCATTCACCAAGTGCTGAGTTTTAGGGGGTAAATGTGGTCACTTTTGGGGCGGGGGGCGCAGCTCCTTATGCGTGTTGCTTGCCTGTAGCTGATCAGAATGTGAGGGTGGACTCCTACATCTCCACCTTTGCTGCAGGGTGGGGTAGAGGGTTCTGAAGGCCCTGGTGATGGGATGGATGGGATGCGCATCGAATCCTTGGTACCATGAGGCAAGTCTGAAAGCTGGAGGAGGGTAGGCAGCGGATCCCGCATGACTTAGTATATACCAGGGCCCACCACCATGCCAGATGGTCCCCAGGATTTACCACACTGACTGAAGGAGAGTCAGAATGTTAATTCTGCCCCACCCCGTGGACTCACATGCACTGCACTTTTCAAACAATTTGTACACCCTCACCAACGCTAGTTCCTGAGAGAAATGCCAGGTCACCTTTCAGGAATGCCCCGGTTGAATCTTCTCTCTTTCTCATCCTACTGTATACTTCCCTGGATTTCTATGGTTTCTTGGTTTATATTCCAGGTATCCCTGCCATATAAGCTCTTGGGTGATCCTTCTTCATTCCAAATATCTGTACATCTTCCTCATCTGCACTCCAAAGTTCTGCAGAACATCCCAGATGAGGCTGCCTTTAGCATAGGTGCCCACCATGAAAATGATGTCCGACATCACATTTAGGAGACCTTTTCTGAAGCTCTTCTCCCATTTGATGTTGTTTGGTGACTTTGATATTTTCCAGATCCTCCAGGTACTCCAAGTGTTTGAGAATTTCTGTTTCTGAGAAATGCCTGAGGTCTCTGAGTTGCTAGGAATCTCTGAAGTAATGAGTTCCTTTGAGATACCAGGAGTCTCTGAGGTACTTCATGGTACTTCAGGCCTTCAACAAGCTTGGGACCTCTAAAGTTCTGAGGGTCTTCATGGTGGTGGAGACCTCAGATGTGTTTGTGGCTTTTGATTTGCAGGGCTTTGAGGTAGTATGGACCTTTAGGGATTTCTTAGATATTTAGGGCCTTTGAGGGACCCACAGTATCTGAAACTTTCAATGTGCTAAGGTCCTTCAAGCAACTTGAGACCTCAGATATGCTAGGGGCCTTCAGAGGGCATGGAGCTTCAAAGATTGTAAAGGCCTTTGAGGTGTTGGGGACCTCGAAGTTACTGGGAGCCTTTTAGATTTGGGGGGGCTCAGAGATACTCAGAAATTTTGAGGATCTGAAGGCCTCAGAGATCCTTAAACTCTTAGAAATTCTTGGGTCCCTCAAAGTGCTAGGACCCTTTGAGGTGATCTCAGTTTTCAAGATGTTTGGGATCTCAGAGGTGCTGGGAGCCTCTGCGGTACTGGGGTCACTTAATATACTTAGATGCTTTCTTATGCTTGTGTCCCTTGAGGTGCTTGAGCCTGTGGATGCATTTGGATTACTGGAAATGTTTGGGGCCTCCCAGTTACTCTGGCCTTGTGAAGTGCTTGGGGCTTCCAGCCAGGAAGTTGGAGTCACCCGGCCCCAAGCCGTTGGTCTCTACCAGGCTTTGGATCCCCTTCAGACAACTGGCCTCCACCAGCAAGTGCTCAATCCTTGCGGAAAAACTCAGCCTCCATAGGGTGTCAGGACCCCAGCCCATGCTCTTAGAAGGGCTGCGAAAAGTAAATAGGAATCTCAGATCTCCACCACACCCTGTGATCTGCAGTGAGGCCCACTATTCCGTTCTTGTAGCTTATGTCCATCCATGCAGGGGTGGGGGATGAGGGTTGCTCAGGCAAGTCAGGGAAGGGTGCACATAGATCAGAGCAGCCTAGAGAGCGGGAGAGAGTAGTGTACTATAGATCAGTATGGGAAACTTGTCTCTTAAGCTGAAACTGCTCTCACTGATATTACCGCTTCCTGTCTAGGACTACTGTCACTACTTCCCCAATCACAGCCTCTGTCCTCCTACCTTTCATACCTTTGCCACCACATCTACACCCACTGCTGCCTTCACTTCCACTGCTATGGACAATGCTGCCCCTGCCACAGGACAACAAAGTGCCACTTTTAGCCCCTACGTGCCTAGCTCCAGTGAAGCTGCTTCCTGGCTAACTGTGCCTCTCTCAGGCCTTCTTTACTTCCATCCCAGAAGCCTCCAGCAAGAAAGCTCTGCTCCAATGGTTTCACCCCACCCTACTTCCAGCAAGTCCCCTCTGACTCCTTGAGAGGAAGTGGGGCTACCCATTTTTGCCAACTTCTTAGGGCACAGGGAACCGGAAGCAGTCAGTCAAGTCGGGGGAGGTGGGAGGAAAAGAGATAGGGAGGGTGTAGTGGGCCAGGGGAAAATGGGTGGGTGACAGGTCCTTGCATTCTATAATGATCAATTTGCTTACCTTGGGAAGGAGTGTGTCTCTACTCTAATCCCAGATGAGGCAGACTGAATGTTAGAGGGAGGTGGGACGCGGAGGGTGGAGAGTGTATTCATGGAAGGAATCAGCTATTCCCAGCTCTCCCTTCCTGTCTTGGTTTACACAGCGCATTCATCCACTCGGCCTGTTTTCAGAAGGCGTCCATGTGTACACTAATTAATTCGTGGGCCCATCTAAGACCCAGTTAATGTGGCGACGAGGGGACGTACAGCTGCAAAAGCAAACAGCGCACAAGAGACGCAGGGCCTTGAAAACGTGTATTCAGGGGATGATCAAACAGGGCGCTGATTGGCTGCCTTGCAGAGGAGCAGACTATTGTCTGGAAGGTCACTCAGGAAGCAATTAGGATAAAAGCAAGAGGGGATGAAAATGAGCCTGAGGGCGGTTGCCATGGAGATGGAGAGGCAGAAAGGCATTTTAGGGTGACGGTGGACAGGCTTTCCAGTCTGATTGGGTGAAAGTGGTAAATGGGGAGAGGGCGGAGTGCAGGTTGGCTCTGAGGTTTCTAGGCTCCTGTCTGCCTGGATACCTGATTGATTTTGCTTCTTTCTTTCTTTCATTCGATAATCCGAATGTCATTCGGAGCATAGTCGGAAGTTACCCACCCAGGTCTTTGCTCACCGTTGCCTCTGTCTGAATTTCCTTTCCTCTCATCTCCAAGTAGCTACATTCCACCTGTCTGCTCACAGGCCCTTCTGTCCCTGAAGCTTGTCTTGGTCTGCCCCAAAGGGCAATGAGTCAATATTTGCCCCCTCTGAGAAAGGAGTATTTAGGCCAAGCACTCTATATCTTTCTTATGTCATTCCCAAGATACTATGTTGTACAAGCCACTTTACCTCTCTAACCTTCCTTTTCCTTGTCTTAAAGTGGGATTAGCCCAGCTGGCGTGGCTCAGTGTTTGAGTGTTGACCTATGAACCAGGAGACCAGGGTTTGATTCCCAGTCAGGGCACATGCCTGGGTTGCAGGCTCGATCCCCAGTGCAGGAAGTGCAGGAGGTGCAGGAAGTGCAGGAAGGCCAGTAGCCGATCAATGGTTCTCTCTCATCATTGATGGTTCTCTCTCCCTCTCCCTTCCTCTCTGAAATCAATAAAAATATATTAAAAAAATAAAGTGGGATTAATGAAAGCACTGGCCTCCTAGGACTGTGAGAATTAAATGAGATAAGTGAAAAGCGCTCAACACACAGGAAGCACAGCCTTTGCGGCTCAAGGTGTTTCAGCAATGTATGAGAGTGGTGTTTAATAAATGCATGTTGAAGGAATATACGATGGAAAAGATTTTGCACATGTTTTTACCCAAACTATTAAAAAGCAAGTGAATACTTTTTACAGTTCGGCTGGAAAGGATTAAACTTGCTTGTCAGGGCCTCACACTAATCCTCCTGAGGGAAGGAGCCCTGTCTAGCTAGCCCCTTGATGTCTCCCAGGCCTTGGTAGAGTTTGTGGACTAAGTTCTATGCCTGGTGAACAAGTTCTGGGGTGGGGCACTGTGACCTGTTCGGAAAGCAGAATTGCCAGCTGAATTGCACCTAATGACGCCTTTTCCTCTGTAAAATGTGTAGAAGGGGGATGCCTGGTACAGGCATTGAACTCAGACCTGGGAACATGAGTTCCGGCCCAGCCTGTGTTACAAGTTCCTTGACCTTGATGATTTTCCTAACATCTGTGTCCTGTGATTTGCCCTCTGCAAAAAAAAAAAAAAAAAAAAAAAAAAGTAAAAGCTAATCTCTCCAGTCTTGTCTGCCAGGCTTGTTGTGAGAGTTCTCTGGGAACAACAGCACGTACCAATGACCCTGGCTTAGAGCAGGTTCCTTTGAGTTCAGCTGTTCTTTGTTTGCTGTTTGAGAATCTGTGTGCCTAGAGGACTGCAAAATTACCTGCATTCTTTCAAATAGCTTCTTCATTCTGATGGGATTTTATGGGAATGTAATGCAGCAAAAGAATTTTCTTCCCAAATGTCACTTTCTAATTGAAAATGCTCTTTATACCCAGAGCTTACAAAGGCCTCCTGTTGGGGAAGCCGAGCCATAATCCAACTGGGGGCAGTGCATGCTCCGTGCTGCCTTGCCTTCTGCCCACCAATCAGCTGACTGAGGATGAGGTGCCATTTCCCGGTTACTGCCTTCATCTTAGTAAACCTTTATTCCAGTCCACAACCAAAACAAGACAGCTCCAAGTAGATCAGAGCCTGTCCTTAAGAGTATACAACCTAGGGCTGCAGCTTTCAACCCATTTCCTCAAAAGGAATATCAGCAACAGGGTTTAAGTTGTGAGCTACTCCCAGTGTTCCCAAAAGCATAACAGAAATAACATTCATGTTAGGCAGGACGCAGAGATTTTTAGTCTATAAACACCGTATATTTAATACCCAAAATATCACGAGGCAGGTTATTAACAGGAGGAAACAATAAAACCATGCCTTGGGACATTGGGACCACAAGGCTGTTTGAAATAAGTAGCACATGACAAAGCAAGGTCAACTGATTTATGAGAACCCTAGCAGTACAAATAGAGGAAGGAAACTAATGCCATGGTAGGCTATGTGCATAAACGACCTCTGAACCAGAATCTTTACGCTATCAGTGAAGCTAGAGAGAGTGTAACTCTCTTGCCCAGTATCATAGCACTGCTGGTGAATGCTTACATTTTCAGATTTCCAAGCCCTGGCTTCTGCCATCACACATATCACAACTGCTTCAATTGAACACACATTTGATGGTACAAAGAAGTTTAACATGCAAGGCAGTGCTTTTGCTCCCCCTGGGATAGGAGTAGAAGAGACACGAGAAAAGGGACAGATGTGAGAAGGAACAAGGCAGTGATGCTTACTCACCTTACCAGGTTTTTCATACTCAGCTCTGCCCCTTCTAAGCTGTGTCATGTCCAGCATGTCACTGAACCTTTCTAAGCCTCAGTTTTGTCATCTGAAAAATGGGTATATTGTAGTGGTGTTGTGAAGATCAAATGGAAGTGGGGTAGGCTGAAAAATTCTTCCCAGATCCCAAAGATGTTCACGTCCTATCCCCAGAATTTGCAGATGTGATTAATTTAAGGATCTTTAGATGGGGAGATTATCCTGGATTATCTGGGCAGTCCCAACGTAAACACAAGAGTCCTTTAAGGAGGGGGCAATAGAGTTAGAGGTAGTTAAAGATCTAAGAATGGAAGCAGAGATCAAGAGGAAAGAAGATGCATTACTCCTGGTCTTGTAGACGCAGGAAGAGGCTATGAGCCAAGGCATGTGGGGAGTCTCTAGAAGCTGGAAAAGACAAGAGAATGGGTTCTCCCCTAGAGCCTCCAGGATGAATGCAGACCTACAGATGTTTTAGAGTTCTGACCTCCAGAACTGTAAAATAATAAACGTATTTGCTTTAAGCCACTAAATTTATGATAATTTGTTGCATCAGCAAAAAGGAACTAATGCACAAGGCATATTTGTGACTCACTAATAAGGAATGCCTAATTGATAAGAGCCATAGCCTGGATGGTATGGCTCAGTGGTTGAGTGACTACCTATGAACCAAGAGGTTCCCCTGTCTGGTTTCCTGTCAGGGCACATGCCCGGATTTCAGGCTCGAACCCCAGTAGGGGGCGTGCAGGAGGCGACTGATTGATTGTTGTCTCTTTTTCATCCGTGGTTCTATCTCTCTATCCCTCTCCCTTCCTCTCTCTCTAAAATCAATGAAAACTTATTTTTTAAAAGAGCTATGATTATTGTTAAGGTGAATTTCTATTAATGCCATCTTTTCAGTGAAAGTAGTGGGAACAATTGGGGTGGAATATGAGACTGGGCTGGATATCTTGGCAGCAATTCTTGTGGGTGTTGATGCACTGTGTTCTTCCGCGAGGTTGTCTACTAACTCACCTACCCCAGGCACTGTCCTGTCTGTACGCCCACGTTTGCAGACATTGCTCTCACCGTTGTCACAGCCACCACCTAGTGGTAAGTGTTGGGAACGGTACAGAGAGGGAAATGCAGGCATCGGTCCGCACTACCCCTGCGGCTGTATCCTAACTAATCACTTTTCAGTTACCTTGTAGATCCTGTTCTAATTCCAGCAAGCACCTCCCAGGGTGTAGAGCACTCTTGGGCCAGTACTCTATTTGCAACAATCGGTGCACAAATTGTGGGCCACAGCTTACTCAAACAAGTGAGTCTGACCCCATCTGCTGTCCTTCACTCAGGACTCCTTACTATTTCTAGTCTACGATGATTCTTCTGAATCATTTCACTGTGCATGTATGGACTTATTTTACAATTTTCAAGAATTAGGGTCTTGCCTGGAAGTCTTTAGCATGTGCACTTCACTGTCATTAAGCAAAACTCATGTGATTACTTTTGAGGTTTGTTTGCTGGTTTTTAGGGTGAAATATTTTTATTGTGAATCAATTTCAAACTTAGGGACAAGAATCATGATTAATGCTATGAACACCTATGCCCCTGTGTTACAAACTTAAAATTAAGCCTTACCTCAGTCTAGTTTTTACTTTACAGATATGGTCAAACCTTCTTTTTACCTCTGCCCAGACCCCATGCCACTCTCTCTTCCTCAGTGGGATCTGTTATCAAGAATTCAGTTATTATTATACCCAGGGTATACATATATTTGCTACCTGTTACTGTGCCCATACACATTATGTAAGATATACTATACACATATATGACCCAGCAACTCCACTTCTGGATACTTACCCAAAGAAATAAAAAACAGTTATTCAAAAAGATATATGTTAGTTCTATTTATAATTTTTTTGAGTAAGCTCCATAGTGTTTTTTGTTTTTTTCATAATGGGATGCCAATTTATATTCCCATCAACAGTGTAAAAGCTTCCATTTTCTCCATATCCTCGCTAGCATTTGTTATCTCTTATTTTTTTTTATGATAGTCTTTCTAACAGGTGTGAGGTGATATTTCCTTGTGATTTTCATTTGCATTTCCCTAATAATTAGTGATGTTGAGCACATTTTCATGTACCTCTTGACCTTTTGAATATCTTCATGAGAAAAATGTTGATTCAGGTACTTTGACCATTTTTAACAGGATTATTTGTTTTTCGCTGTTGAGTTGTATGAATCACATATGTACTTTAGATATTAACTCCTTATCAGATGGGTGGTTTGCGAATATTTTCTCCCATTCTGTACATTACCTTTTTATTTTGTTGATTATTTCTTACTTTTCAGAAACATTTTAGTTTGATGTAGTCCCACTTACTTTTTTATTTTGTTGCTTATGCTTTAAGTATCATATCCCCAAAATTATTGCTAAGCCCAGTGTCAGGAAACTTTTCCCCCTATGTTTTCTTCTAGAAGTTTTATGGTTTCAGGTCATACATTACAATCTTTAATCCGTTTTGAGTTAATTTTTTGAGAGTGATGCAAAAAAAGGTGTCTAGTTTCAATCTTTTGCATGTGAATATTCAATTTTCCCAGCACCACTTATAGTAGAGACTCTCTTTTCTCCATTGAGTGTTATTGGCACCCTCATGAAATATTAGTTGAATATATACACACACACACACACACACACACACACACATACACACACACACAAATGGGTTTATTTCTGGACTCTCAATTCTGCATTAGTGGTCCATGTGTTTTTATGCCAATACCAGACTATTTTCACTTATATAGCTTTATAACACAGTTTGAAATTAGGAAGTGTTATGCCTCCAGCTTTGTTCTTCTTTCTCAGGATAGCTTCGACTATTCAAGGTCTTTTGTGGTTTCATACAGATTTTAGGGTTTTTTGTTTTTTTTCTAAAACGGCATTGAGATCTTGATAAAGTTTACACTGAACTTATAGATGGCTTTGGGTCATATGGACATTTTAACAACATTAATTTTTTTCAATCCAAGAACATGGGATGTCTTTTCATTTATTTGTTTCTTCAATTTCTTTCATCAATGTCTTAAAGTTTTCAGTGTAGAGATCATTCAAATTCTTGGTTAAATTAATTCCTCAATATTTTGTTGTGTTTGATGCTTTGTAAATGGGATTGTTTTCTTTTCTTTTTTAAAAAAATATATTTTATTGATTTTTTACAGAGAGGAAGGGAGAGGGATAGAGAGTTAGAAACACAGATGAGAGAGAAACATTGATCAGCTGCCTCCTGCACACCCCCTACTGGGGATGTGCCCGCAACCAAGGTACATGCCCTTGACCGGATTCGAACCTGGGACCTTTCAGTCCGCAGGCCGACGCTCTATCCACTGAGCCACAGCAGCTAGGGTGGGATTGTTTTCTTAATTACATTTATATGTAATTTTTGTTTGTGTATCAAAACACTACTGATTTTGTATGAATTTTGTGTCCTACAACTTTATTGAATTCATTGATTTGATCTAACAGGGTTTTTGTGGAGTCATTAGGATTTTCTCTGTACTAATAAAATCATGTCAGCTACAAACAGTGAGGATTTTACTTCTCCTTTCTAAATCTGATGCCCTTTGTTTTGTTTTCCTGCCTGACTGCTCTGATTAGGAATTACAGCGTTATGTTGAGTAGGACTGGCAAGAGTGAGCATCCTTGTCTTGTTCTTGATCTTAGAGAAAGAGTTCTCAAAACTTCACCATTGAGAATAATGCTAGCTTGACTTGTCATAGATGGCTTTATTATGTGGGGGTACAGTCTTCTATACCTAATTTGTTCAGTTTTCACCATGAATGGATATTAAACTGTGCCAATTACTATTTATGCATCTACTGTAATGATCATATGATTTTTATATTTCATTTTATTAATGTGATGTATCACATTTATTGATTTGTTATATGTTGAAACGTCCTTGAATCTCAGGGATGAATCCTACTTGATGGTGGCATATGATTCTTTTAATGTGCTGCTAAAATTGGTTTGTTAGTATTTTTAGACAATTTTTGCATGTGTATTTATCAGGGATATTGGTCTGTAGTTTTTTTCTATAGTGTCTTTATCTGGCTTGATATCAAGTTAATAATGGCCTTGAAAATTAGTTTTGGAGTGTTTCTCTTTCTTCAGATTTTCTTGGAAGAGTTTGAGGATTGGCATTAATTCTGTAATTGTCTGGTAAAATTTACCAGTGAAGCAATGTGGTTCTGTTGGGGTTTTTTTTGGGGGGGGGCGGGGGAGGGTGGTTTAAATTACTGATTTAATCTCCTTAATCATTATTGATCTATTCAGAGTTTTTATTTCTTCTTGATTCAGTTATGGTAAATTGTTGGTTTCTATAAGCTTATCCATTTCTTCTAGATTGTCCAGCTTGTTAACATATACTAGTAGTTGTTCACAGTAGCCTCTCCTGTCCCTTTGTAGTGCTGTGGTAATGTCTCCTCTTTCATTCACAATTATATTAATTTGAGTCTTCTCTCTGGTTTTTTGTTTGTTCTTTTTCTGGTTAGTCTAGCTAAAGGTTTGTCAATTTTGCTAACCTTTTTAAAGAATAAACTCAGTTTTGTTATTTTTTTATTGTTTTCCTTTATTCTATTTCATTTTATTCTGCTCTAATTTTTATTACTTTCCCCTTTCTGATGAATTTGAGCTTAGTTGGTTGTTGTTCTTCTAGTTCCTTTAGGTGTAAAGTTAGGTTGTTTATTTAATGTTTCTAATTTCTTAATATATGCATTTACTGCAATAAACATTCCTCTCAGACCTGCTTTTGCTGAATCCCATAAGTTTTGGATGTATTATATTTTCACATTTGATTGCCTCAAAAACTTTTTTATTTCCTTTTCAATTTATTCTGTGATCCATTGGTTGTTCAGGAGTGTGTCTATTTCCATATATTTCTGATTTTCCCAGTTTTTCTGTTGTTTATATCATTATAGAAAAAAATACTTGGCCTTTTCTGTCTGACCTTTGTCACTTAGCATTTTTGATGTATTATCTGATTTAATCCTCACACTATACCTATGATATGAATATAATTATCACACTTAACAGATATGGACTAGGGGACACAGAGAGATTAAATGACAGACTACAGGTCAAATTGCTAATAAATCAGCAAACCCAGGATATGAACCCAGGTGTACTTGACACCACAGATCTTACTAGTATTTTTACCACTAAACTATAAAGCTCTCTGACATCTGGCATCTGACTTTTTAAAAAGAAGAAAATACAAGGAAAGAAAGCCAAAAGTGGGAAGATGAAATTATGTTTGGGGACTAGTATATTCCCTTGCAAAGAGGCTCAGCTACATTTTACTGAGGACAAAATGTGTAGACAGTACAAAGAGAAAGTAGCTGGATGATGAGTAGGATTGCTAAGCAACAGTTTATGAAATCCAGGGAAACCATGGCAACGGATCACTGTGGTCCCAGCCATGAACTTACTTAACATGCAAGAGTAAAGGCACAGCTATTGGGAACATCTGGTAAAATAAATTAGGAGTGCTTTGGAAATATAAAGCATCATCATTAATTTTGTTGCTATCACCACTGCACATGAAGCAAATAACCCAAGCAATCAGTGCATATCAAAAAATAATTGCTCACAGACTTTTCGAATTAAAAATTGTCACATGTACAAACTGTAGGATTTTCTCTACCATCACATTCTCTGAGTATTTTTATATATGAAAGGCATTGACATCTACAAGTTTATTTTATATGCTTCTTACCTAATGAGTTCCATAATTTTCTGAGTAAGTTTAATAAGTAATTCTCTGGGGCAGAGTGCCCTACTCTTGGAACTATTGACATTTGAGTCAGGTAATTTTGTGTGGGGGTTGGGGAGCTGTCCTGTGAATTATTGGATGTTAGCAGCTTCCATTCACTAGGTTTTAGAAGTAACCTACACTCCCCAGCTGTGACAATGGAAAAATGTCTGCAGATGGTGCTAAATATTCCCTGTTGGAAGGGAGGTCCCCTCCACGTCTCATTGAAGACCTTTCTGGAAATCACTGTGGACTCAGGCAACACTTTGAGTGTCACCTTTGAATGATTCTCACTGAATTAGTTATATCATGTCCACTGCTAAGCAAGTGTTGACTTTACATGTGAGCCAGTGCCTGCAACATATTCCCAGGAAAACGATCCTCATACCTAACTTACAGGGTGAGGCCCCATTCTTTGAGGTGGTAAGGTGGACATTTCCAGGAACCAGAGTAGATTTGGGGGGATTTGAAGAGAGAAAACCCTCTGAAATTTACAGGGGCTTCAAGTGAAATATGGCAAAGTTAATTTCTTGGGCTTGGTTTTCTATTCTTAGGGTAGAAGAATAAATAATAGAAGACACTTTAAAAGATCTAATCCAAGATTCATTATGACAACTTCCTGGCAGATTTAATCATTAGGGATTAGGAATTGCTTAACATTTTATTACTGTAGATTTGGAAAGCAAACTTACTGATCTCTATATTATTAATAAATACTGTTATACTAGCTAAAAGTAATGTATATATTACTTATGCAAATAATTATTCCAGATCAAATGAGACCAGGCATTTTGTGAAATTATTTTTACCCACAATGGAGGAGACCTTGAAAATTTATCCAAAATTTGGGTGTTCTTTTAGTGCAGTGCTGGATATTATAGTATTGATTGACTTTCTTTTTTTAAAAAATATATTTTATTGATTTTTTAGAGAGAGGAAGGGAGAGGGATAGAGAGTTAGGAACATCAGTGAGAGAGAAACATTGATCATTTGCCTCCTGCACACCCCCCACTGGGGATGTGCCCGCAACCAAGGTACATGCCCTTGACTGAAATCGAACCCGGGACCCTTCAGTCCACAGGCCAATGCTCTATCTACTGAGCCAAACTGGTCAGGGCAATATTGATTGAGTTTCCATTGGCTGGGCTCTTTTACAATTCTGTAGATGTAGAGGTTACTTTGAAGAAAACTGGTGGAAATGAAAATAATTCTTGTCTGAGTGAAATACTAATTATTTTTTGTCAATGCAAGTAAAGTTTGTGTGGTATAGAGCTCATAGAGGCAATTGATTTACATTAGGTAGAAAAACATAACCCAAAATCCTATAGTTTATGGCTTTTAAGGCTGCTAACCATGTTTGTATCTATTAACAAACTCATTTTAAGTATATATTTATATGAATATATAAATCCCTGTTCATCAATTCTCCTTCCAACCCATGTTAACACCTTATTGATTTCTACATTGGTTAATGAGTTCAATAAATAGTCAACATGTTCTAATCAGTTAAAATTTCAAGTCCTTTAGTTTTATCTGTTCACTAAGGTTCAAACTCTGCTTGATGAACTGGAAAATTATGTCCATATACATACCAGTTTATTAGTCCTATTATAATGGTGACACAGTTTTCTTTCCCCAAAACTGGGTGCCAGAAACTGCACTAGTAATTGGGTTTAAGGGGCAAGCAAAACATACATGGTATTGGAGAACATGGTAATGAAACAATCAATGACGGGGAAGAGTGCTCATTAAAATAGAGTTTTCTATGGTCTCTGCTCTGTGCATAGCAGGAGAAACCCACCTTAGTTTGAGGGGCCAGAGTAAGTCTCTCAAAGTAATATATGGCCTTAAAGATTTCTGGCTTGGTAAAAAATGATAGAGCGAAATTCACTATGTTAGGCTACACTAGAAGAGTGCACATTTTCAGAGCAGAGGGAAGATGGGTTCAGTGTGGATATGTTGAGTATTAGTTCCCTGTGGGACTAACAGTTGTCCAGAAAGCCTGTAGCTTAGGAGAAAGGCCTGAGCTGAAAATATGGATAGTGATTCATCAGCATATGGCTTTGTCAACAATTACTCCTGGTGTGACTTTGGAGATCATCATTTACCCACATGTGGTTAAGTTTCCTCAGCTGTAAGAAAGAATAATGAAAATTTGGAATAATTACTAATTTCTTCCTTTAGCATATGAGTATATTTACTATTTTCTGTAACCACAAAGGGCTGTTCTGTTATTGATGTCCTCTTGAATAAGAGGGGAATCTCTCCTCTTATACATGCTTCCATTTGGTGAGACATAAAGATGCGCTGGATATTTTGATCTTGTACATGTATTGCCTATGAAAAAAAATCATAAGTATTTAAACAATTTCATATTAGCAGGTAATTTTTCTTACATATGTGTAATATAATAAATACATATGACTGTAATCAAAATAAACTTATCAGACTGCCACATAGAGAAGCCCATCTCCTTTCAGTCTTTCTATTCCCACCCTCTGGGCCTGGGGCTGGGGAACCTAGGGACCCCATTCTCTAAAGGGACCCTTCTCTGTGAAGTCACCCCATTGTCCAGAAAATCTTCTTTCCTCCTCAGGATTCACATGTTCCAGCCAATCCCACCTGCTGAAGGAGAATTGCTCCATTTCTGTTGCCACTTTCACGTGCCCAGATGTTGTATTTCAGGGGCTTGACCCTTTTTTCTCAGAGTAGAACTTTATTTGTTACCCAGAGACACTTATCTCCCCTTCCACACCCACCCTTTGCCCCTCCAGCCTCTTCCACCCCATGCCTGAGGGAGGAAAATTATGGTTCAGTTTTTCAAGCAAGGCCTTAACTAGTGACCTCAAGATCAGTGCCTCCCAACTCCTTTATCCTCCCTGTGTCATTTAAGGAAATCTGGGACTTCCAGAGAGTGCTTCTCTCTGCTTCTCTCATGCATCTGAACTTCTGATCTCTGGGGTTTGTGGCTCTTAATTTAGCAGATGTGGACAGATCATTTGAAGTAGTCCTTAGAATGAGGATAGCATGGACCTGAGTGAGATAAAGTCAGAGCTAGAGATGAATATGGGGAGAGAGAGAGAGAGAGAGAGAGAGAGAGAGAGAGAGAGAGAGAGAGAGAATCTCCTAGAAGGCCAGGCATATGAATTAATGTTAAGATTCCATGATAGAATATATTTCCTTTTTACTAACCTTAAATCACACAGTAATAGAATTTTGATGCACAACTTGTGTGTTGAATGTTTCTCAAATTGGAAATATTTTTTTAGTGGACAAACGAGATCTTTAAATCTTCTATCAGAGATGTCAAGCATAGACACCTATCTGCTAGGAAGATTGTTACAAATTGTTCAAAAATGGTGTGGGGGTGGGGCTTTTTTGGCATCATACCACCCAATTTACTCCTAACTCCATGAGAAAAAAAATAAGGTAATGAAGTGTTTCTATGAAAACCATCGATTCACTTATTAAAATTATTAAAAAAAACCTCTTTCTGGAATATGCAGGGTGTGTAGGGCCAATCAGCAGGTAATATGTAATTAGTAAACATTGAAAGTCTTTCAGTTTTTCCTTTATTACTATTATATAGTCAACTTTTTCAATATTTCCAAGTAATGAGTAGAATTTCCGTTTAATTTGCTAGAGTGTATCAGAACTATGGTTAAGAATTTGCATTCCTGGGACAATTTCTCTAGGTCAAATACTCCTATTATGAAGTAGAGTTTGGTTGTTGTTGCAAAATCAATTCTTAATGGCCTTGCTTGGATGAACTAGTCATGTACCAGCATTAGAGACAAAAAATAAGATTTCCACATGATAATCAGCAGAATATGTATGAATTCTCCCCACACATGGTGCACATAAATCTGAGAAATCAAAAGATTTTCCCCAGCATATAAATAAAATTCCATGTAGTACCATAATTTGAAAGCTTTTTGGGAAAAGTGGTGGTTTTCCAGGTATCATTTGCACATTGATTAGGTTTCAGGTTGTATTTGAATTTGGGTGAAAGAGATTGTTTAATACTCAAAATTGTAAAAATGTATTTTTCATTTCCCAGGATAAGGGGGCAATATCAATTAAAGATGAACACTGACATGTTTCCTTTATTGAACAAAAAGACTTGTTATAAGCCCAACTAAGTGCTATACTTCTATTTAGTAGAGTTAAAGAACTAATGGGAAATTCTATTTTAAAATCTGGGGGAAAATCATACTCCCACACTAATGGAAAGAAAATGCCACATAAGGTACAAAATCACAACTCTTCTTAAACCCACCATAGAACTTAACTTTCAAGGTGGCTCACTAGCCTGAAATCTGAGGGGAAAAAGGCACCTCAAGGGGAGTCAAGACAAGAACGCTGACTCACCTAGGCCAGAGATAGAAAGAGTACGGGGACATCATACAAGTGGATGAGTAGACTTTAGTTAACATTTTAACAAGTTGATAAGAACCCAGTGAGGGCTAGCATGTGAATATGGAACTCTTGAGAGTCACAGATACCAGGGGTCAGTGCATCTTCCTGCAAGTTCTTCGAATGTACTTTCACTGATTACTCATGAGAAAGATGGGGGAACTGGGAATTAATAACATTATTTGGCAAGGTTTTAGGATAGAGCATCAATATCTTAAAAATGTACTTATATATATCAGACCAACGGAATATAAAATTTCAGGAAAAGACACAACTTATGCTAACATCCACTAGGAGTAAATTTAACAGTACATGAGCAAGGATTCTTTTGAGAAAACTGCCAAACTTTATTGAGAGAACTTAAATAGTCCAATTTCCAAAATTGGAAGGACAGCATGTATGGTGCATGGCTTCTGCTTGTCTTCATTTATAGGTAAGGTTGCCCTTCACCTATAATGTAAACATAACAGTTGGGAACATCACTTAGCAGAGTTTTATTTACATTATAGATATACAAAGGACACTACAGTTTGGGTTTTATAAGTGGACTAAAACTAGAATTCTAAGGGTGATCCTTTGGCTTACATATACTTAAACCTCTGTAGAGACTTTGGAGGTAGACTTTAAGATATATTGATGATATTTTAAAACATACCACTCTTTCTAGTGGTGTAGGACACAAAGACTTCAGAACAAATTAAATCAAAGGAAGCTATTTAAAGTAAGATTTAAGTAGAAAGCAAAAATCCTGTAACTTTAGTAAAAATGCAAGTAAAGTGAACACCTAGCAAACAAAATAAAAATTTTAAAGTATAATTTTAGATGTTTTGACTTGAAATAACACTGAGAAAAAAGGATAAGCAAAATAATAATGCCATACTTGGAACTGCTTAAGTAAATTAAATAGCAAAGCCAGTTCATTTGTTTTCTTTGTATTGTGGGAAAGTGCCAAAATGTTTCTTTGGGCTATTTCAGGCTTTATGTATTTGTTTTAATTAGTATAATAATTTGTCCTCTTTTCCGCTCATACCCCTGGTTAAATTATAATTAATGCAGCTTTATGCAGTTAAAGGTGTTTGGGTTTACAAAACAAATTATATGGCCACATTAGTTTTAAGCCATATCATTATGGGGACAACAAAATATGAAGGAAAATACTACCATTTTTTTTTGAGATCTGGCAAGAAGAGGGCACGAGGGAGAGGGGGAGAGACAACACACATAAGGAAGGGAATGATCTCACATGTAGATCATTATTTGCTTCTAAAAGATATGTGCTTTTGAGGGGTAACTTGGACAAATTTTAAAAGTCTACCCATAGTATGTTTGATGTTTAGATATGCAGTTACTCCTGTGGTATGTTCAATAATTCTTGTTTTCCTAGCAAATTTCGTCCATATTTTAAAATGTTTGTTTAGAGTTCAAGAATGTATTCATTTTTAATATATAATATACCTAACAAGTGAGCATCTTGTACACATGAATGTATTTTAGCTATATTCAATTGTTTTGTGAACATATTCTAAAAACAATATTTTAATGTAAATATTCTGATGGAATAAATCAGACATGTAGAGTGAACACAAATAGGAGATAATGCAGGATAATCTTTCCCCTAAACTCAAGTGCCTCCTTTAAATTCAGTAGCTGTGTAATTAAAAGTAAGCACTTTGGAAAACACAAGTGGAAGAAATACTTACGTTGATTATTCAGAAAATACATCACCTATATAAACTTTGAACTTCAAATCTTATCAGTTGGAGTTTCAAGGACAAAAACTGGAGATATATGACCTCTGACATGATTAGAGGTGATCATATTTTTTTTATTGAAACAATAGCTCATTAAGACTGATGGTAGAGACAGGGAGTGTAATTAGCATATTATCTTACTCATCCCCACCTTGAATATCACTATGTGTATTGGTCCCTACTTGATCAAATGCAGAAACTAGAAACTAGACTGTCTCCTGCCATTTTATTATTCAGTCATTTGAGGCTTCATTTGGGGGAGAATTTAAAATAAAATTATAATTTAGAATCAGAAGAATGAAAAAAAATTGACAGAATCTAAGACAGGATCTAGGTCTCCATATGCAAAAACAAACATCAAGTAGAGCATTCACTTTCTTAGAAGCCATGAAACTTCATCTCAGATGTTATAATTTGACTCTGGCTAGTGTTTGATGATTTATGATAAAAACTCATGAGAAGCAGATTATCATTGTATCTTATGCATTGTATTCAACAGAACCAGAGAATGCAAAAATACAAATTGAAATTTTTTCTTAAATACCTGATTTCAACTATTTTTTATAATAGCAAAACAGGGGTTAGAAAGAGATTGTCCAGAGTCAAACAAATTATGTTAGAGTTGGTATTCAAACCTACTTCCATGCTTCATCATGTTTCACACAAATTGATCTGTGTTACAAAGGTATTATCCACTTGTAAAAAGAAGACCTTTATAATAGTATCTGGAAATTATTAGTTGTTCATTAAAGGACTTAATATTAAACAAGGAAAATGTCTTCACTTTTTATAATTCAACTAGTGGCCCAGTGCACGGGATTCTTGCACTGGTTGGGGGCATGGCCTGTAGGGATCAGCCCACTGTGGGAGCACCGCTCATCCCAGTCAGCCAAACGGCACTCCCACTGTGGGAGTGCACTGACCAGCAGGGGGAAGCTCCTGTGTTGAGCAATTGCCCTCTGGTGGTCAGTGCATGTCACAGAGACTGGTTGACCGGTCATTCTGCCATTTGGTCACTGGGATTTTATTATATAGGACTAGAGGCCCGGTGCACAAAAATTTGTGCACTCAGGTGGGATCCCTCAGCCCGGCCTATGCCCTCTTGCAGTCTGGGACCCCTCCGAAGATGTCCACCTGCTGGCTTAGGCCCGCTCCCTGGGGGATTGGGCCCAAGCTGGCAGTAAGACATCCCTCTGGCAGCCCGGCAGTCCTTGGGAGATGTCCACTTGCCAGCAGGGAGCAGGCCTAAGCTGCAGTCGGACATCCTTAGCGCTGCTGAGGAGGCGGGAGAGGCTCCCACCACCACCGCTGTACTGGCAGCCATCAGCCTGGCTTGTGGCTGAGCAGAGCTCCCCCTGTAGGAGCGCACTGACCACCAGGAGGCAGCTGCTTCATTGAGCATCTGCCCCCATGGTGGTCAGTGTGTGTCATAGTGACCAGTCATTCCCAGTCGTTCTGCTGTTAGGGTCAGTTTGCATATTACCCTTTCATTATATAGGATAGAGGTCTGGTGCATGGGTGGGAGCCAGCTGGTTTGCCCTTAAGGGTGTCCCAGATCAGGGTGGGGGTCCCGCTCGGGTGCCTGGCCAGCCTGGGTGAGGGGCTGATGGGTGTTTGCAGGCTGGTCACACCCCCTTCAGGGTGGGGGTCCCCACTGGGGGGCCTGGCCAGCCTGCATGAGGGGTTGATGGCTCTTTTCAGCTGGTCACACCCCCTTCAGGGTGGGGGTCCCCCCTGGGGTGCCTGGCCAGCCTGGGTGAAGGGCTGATGGCTGTTTGCAGGCTGGTCAAGGCCCCCCCCCCCAGTGGGGACCCTCACCCCATGAAGGTTTGGCCAGCCTGAGTGAGGGGCTGATGGCTGTTTGCAGGCTGGCCACACCCCCTTTAGGGTGGGGGGGTCCACACTGGGGTGCCTGGCCAGTCTGGGTGAGGGGCTGAGGGCCATTTTCAGGCTGGCCAAGCCCCCCGGTGACGGAAGCTCCCAGCCTCTCCTTTTTTTCTTTTTATTCTGGGATTTATTTACCTTCTATAATTAAAACTTTGTATCCTTGAGAGGAGCTCAGAGCCAGCCAGGGCAGGCGGAAGGGAAGCCTCCTGCTCACTCCAGCTCCATGGCCACGGTCGGCTGAAAGCAGGTATCTGGGTTTTATTTACCTTCTATAATTGAAACTTTGTTGCTTTGAGTGGAGCTCAGAGCCGCCGCGGCAAGCGGGAAGCTTGGCTTCCTCCATCATTGGGGCAACCAAGCCTCCTGCTCGCTCCAGCTCTGTGGCTGCAGGCCACCATCTTGGTTGGGTTAATTTGCATATAGTTGCTCTGATTGGCTGGTGGGCATGGCTTAAGGGGTAGCAAATGTATGGTCAATTTGCATGTTTGTCTTTTATTAGTGTAGATAGGATATGGATTTGACCCAATTTGTTTCTATCTCTCATAGTTTATAAGTCATGTATGTGGAATCTAAACTACCTTTCAAAGAATATTTATATGTAGAATATCAGTAATGATACCTCTATAATAATAAAGATACAATATTGTGGAAAACAGAAGCCTCATAACTTTCATTCTGAATGAATCACATACCTGCTTCTGGCACTATAATAGGCTCCAAATTTGATAGAATATGCTCCATGATGTCAGGACCATCTCCACAATGATCCCTAGTGTCTTCCAGAGTCAGTTCCTGTTGATCAGCCTCCAGGACAGGCCCTTACAAATAAAACGGTTATCAATTTAAGCACTATATATATACTTTTTTCATCCTGTCAATATTATAAAAGGAAAGCCTGTAGGCTAGTGTGGTAATAAATATGATATGTTAGAACCCCAAAAGGGGTTATTTCAGGACTCTGATGCCAGAAAAAAAGAAAGCAAGGTTTTTCAAAAGTAATTACCCTTTTTCTTTCCCAACACTGTCCTTAGACAATTTAGTTGCTCTTTCTGTACTTTTATGATTGTATTTGTCATTATATTTTTCACATTAAATCAGTGATTTAAGTCTCTCTTACTAGATTGTGAGCTCAAGGCAGAATTCGTGTCTCTTGCTAGCATTTAATTTTAGGAACAAAATCTTTTGACTCCCTTAACCATAAAATGATTTAGCCATCATTTAAAAGCCACTTAAATAATAACACTAAACCAGATACCTGTGTGCTAATACCTTGAACTATCCAGCTTTTACCAAGCTACCACATAAAAATATCAAAGTAAACAATGGCTACCATTCATTGAACTCTTTTCTAGACTCTATCCTTATCTAGATTTTATTCACTTGAACTGAGTCTATTCCTGTGCCAGTACTGAGCTATCTTATAGCACAAAGATTTGAATATTAAGCATCTGAAAGAAAATCACATTTTCTTATAGCAACATGAATAGTAGGAAGCACACAAACTTTGGGGTGAAACATGAGTTCTGTCTCCACCATTCAAATGCTCTTTGGTAAGACACAAATACCAAGCTTCAGTTTTCTCGTTTATGAAGTGAGTTAACTGCACTTGGCTGCAGACCTGCTTTAATTTTCCAGCCAAATTGTAGGAAATGTTTAATAACCTCTCTAATGCTGTATTTCCTCCTCCTACTGGTGTGTCATAATGCATGATGCACGTGTACAACCCTTCCCCCCACAGGCAGTGTTCTTCCCTTTCTTTTCACCTTGAACCTCAGATACTCTTGCATCTTCTGGCTCTTGACTAGGTATAATATCCTGATTCTCAATTTGTGGCTCCTCTTGTTGAAGTTGTTCATCACTGGGCTGCGTGTCCTAGGGGAATGTGTGTGTCAATGATATATACATAACACATAGATAATGTAACCATAAGTAAGTCTAGTGACATTTTCCAGTACCATCTATAATAATAAAAGCGTAATATGCTAATTAGACCAGATAGCCGTTCAACCTTCCGGATGAAGCCAGGGCTGCGAGGGCTGAGGCAAGGTGCTGTGGCTGTAAGGTCCAAGCCCCTTGCTCGAATTTCATGCATCAGGCCTCTAGTTCTATATAATTATTCTTAACAAAGTTATTCTTCCCATGAGAGGCTACTCCAGGAAAAGTTATCAACAAGGACTTTAGAAGCTATTTTAATCTACACTGGGGTGGATGTGAACAATCTGTTGTTAATAAGCATGAGAAAGGAGTTGTGCAATTTCCAGGAATCATAACAACATCCACATAGGCAATATGAGAATGTAATCCTCCTGGATCAATGTTTCCTTCATGAGATTCAATTTTTACTTATCAGCATGGAAGACTTTCATCAGTGTATCTATACTAGCTCAAAAACATTTTCCCCAAAATAGATATCTGCTAATAGAAAACATGAAATATTGAAGTACTTACAGCTATAGGTCCAACCAATTGTGAAAACTCTTGATCATTTCCTCCTTCTTCAGGTGTGGATGCTGATTTTGCTTGCTCACTCATATTTCACACTGAAATATTGAGATTTAGAAAATTGACTTAAGATGATAGCTATATCTGTAATTTTATTTTTAATTTCAGAAATACTTTCAAGGTAAGTCCCAGGCAAATACTTTCTAATAACACCAAATAGGCCCCTGTTTATGTGAGCATCAAAAAGACATACAAATAGCCTTAGGCATGTGGTGAAAAACAGAACTTTTTTGATGAAGTCTGGTTTCACAACTAAACTCATGAATGAAGGAACTTGAGTAACTACTGATTTTGTCATACTCCTATTTACTGGGCACCTTCTGCCCCAGCAATAAAGTTTTGTGGGAAAGTACAGAAAGGCTCATTTCGTGACTTAATGTCTCTGTTTTCTCAAAAGTCTTTGCAATACACGGGGCTGTGCCCGGTTCTTCCGCGGCCCCTGCTTGGTGCCTACACATCTCGGGGCGCAGGCCCAGGGCCTCGCAGGGCAGTCCCGCAGCACCCCGTTCCTAGGCCCTTCCTTGACCGCCCTCCCCCCCCCCCCCGCCCAGGGCCCCGCGGAGGGCTGTGGGTTCTGTTCTGTGGGCCGTGCCAGGTGAATTCCAGGACCCAGACACCTGCAATAATGTCCGCCAAACCCTCTACCTGGCCCCTGCCCTCGCAGGCCCAGCACCCTCCTAGTCCGGGTCACGCCAGGACTTCGAGGCCCACGGCCGCCATGATGGCTGAGAGGAGAAAGGCGCTGACCTCGAGGCCCTTCCTCCTAGGAGGCCACGGAACCCGCAGCCCCGCCCCACCGAAGCCCGCGGGCCTTCCCCTCACACTCTCCCACAGTTAGAGTCCCGGAGGGCTGCTCTGGGCACCTACCAGTTGATGTCAACCAGCGAGAAAGAATCAAAATGGCAGGAACACGGTCGCCTCTCGGTTGCCTCTTGGTTGCCTCTCGCGCAGCTCTCCTCTGAGAACTCAGACACCAAGGCGCATACGCAACAATGGGCCTAGGGTTGCGCAGCAACGGGCATGGTCTGAAGAGCGCATGCGCAGCTATGGGCGCGTGCGGCAATGGGCATGGTCTGAAATGCGCATGCGCAGGTATGAGCATGCGCAGCTAGGGGCATGCGCTCTGACTTGGGCTCCTGAGCTTGGAGTTGAGGTTTTCCTGGTGAGGCCGCAGAGCGTGGAAACCACCAGATCAGCAGTAGACAGGAAAGCGGGCTCGAAGTGTGGTTTTTCCCTACCCCCAATCATTCTTTTGCTTCCAGAAACTTTGTGAACAGACAGGCCAAGTGTAACCTTCATGGAGAATATGTCTCAAAAACGAGGCCGTGACAGAAACATACTTTAATACCATGTTTACACGGATACTTGGACGAATCACTTCCTACTGTGATTCTGGTTTTGTGTCATGCATACAAGGAATTTGCTCACTTCCATAAATTAAATACATTCACCCCTGTTTTCTTAAGTTCTTTGCTTGTGTTACTGCGCATACATCTCCACACAGTAAACGTTTCTCTGGATATACCCGTGGTCATTCGGTCAGTGTATGGTTTAGCAATACCCTTAGATAACGGTGCTAGGATTTAGGCTCAGTCCTCTATCACTTGCTGTGCAGCAGTACTGCATCCTGTACTCTACTTTCCCGTCAACAGACCAACTTGCTAGGCAAAGATCATGTTACAGCCTATCACTACAGTCATCATGTACAACATCCGTTTTCCTGTATACAACACTTTTAGAAGTTTTACATTGAGAAACAAGAAGGATTTCTAACTTAGAACTTGAATCCCCAAATCTGATTTGAATGGGATTCAATGACAAATTTTGTGTACACTCTGTTCCACCTTAATTGTGAGGATTAAATTAGGTGATATATGGTCGAAACCAGTTTGGCTCAGTGGATAGAGTGTCGGCCTGTGGACTGAAAGGTCCCAGATTCGATTCCGGTCAAGGGCATGTACCTGGGTTGCGGGCATATCCACAATAGGAGATGTGCAGGAGGCGGCTGATCTATGTTTCTCTCTCATCGATGTTTCTAACTCTCTCTATCTCTCTCCCTTCCTCTCTGGAAAAAATCAATAAAATATATTAAAAAAAAATTAGGTGATACATGTATGGAACCCAGCTCAGAGAAGTGGTGATGGGTAGTATACACTCTATAAATGTGACTTATTATTCCTGTTATGAAAGATCTCAATAAATGAAGTTATTGTTGTAAATGCATAGCTGAGGATGTGGTCAGGTCATTCATTACCATGTAAGAGATTGAAATTATCCAGGCAAGGTAATAGAGCCATGACTTTTACCTTACTGGGTGTACAAAAATAAACAAGGCATGCGGCCCACCAGTGGTAAGTTTGACATGCTTGGCAAGATCGATATCAGCATACAACCAGGAGTAGGTAGCTTTCAAGTGATAGCATCATTAGAGCTATCTTACAGGGAAGATGAGCATCTCACAAAGTCTGAAGTAATGGGCACCTGAAGCATCCCCTCTGTCCCTGACCTGTAAGTAGGCTCTGATACTAAAAAATGAGATGCCACCCAGATAGAGCTGATCATGGGAAAGCCTACTGCTACACTGTTCCCAGCCTTGAGGACACTTGCATTCCAGAGAACAGAAGAAGAGTTTTTACACACCAGTTCATTTAAAGAAGCTAGTGTACCTTTGTACCAAAGTTCAAGGAAGAGAGTACATGAAATAAAATGGCCTAATTTGTTCATGAGGTCCTTCGTAAACATCAGACGTAGTTTATTCAGAAGAATAATGTATGACTAACCCCTCTCCCTCCAAGAAATACAAGATTTTTTAAAACTTATGTTGCCCAAACCGGTTTGGCTCAGTGGATAGAGCGTCGGCCTGCAGACTGAAAGGTCCCAGGTTTGATTCCAGTCAAGGGCATGTACCTTGATTGCGGGCACATCCCCAGTAGGAGGTGTGCAGGAGGCAGCTGATCGATGTTTCTAACTCTCTATCCCTCTCCCTTCCTCTCTGTAAAAAAACAATAAAATATAAAAAAATAAAACTTATAATGTTACCTATATAACACCATATTAACAGATTAATGGAAGGAAAAATCCTATGACCAGTTCAACAAATACACAAGTGTCTGATGGAGGTTAACATACACTCAAGATTAAAATTCTTACCAGATTAGGATTGGAATGGAACTTCCTTTACTTCACACTGAACATGGTGAAATGTTAAAATTTTTCCATTTCCTATAATGAATAAAACAGCTTTGACAAACTAATCCCGATTCTATTAGCATTGTACTGGGTGGGGTCAGTGGTAAATTGAGAAAAGGAAACAAAGGCATATTTTTTTAAATCCTCACTGGAGGATATTCCTTCTATTGTTTTTTAGACAGTGTAGAAGGGTGGGAAACGGGGGTAGAGAGAGAGACATCAATTGAGAGAGACACAGTGATTGATTGCCTGCCTCATGGGACCCGACTGGGACAGGGGATAGAATCTACAATCTGGTAAGTACCCTGGATGGGTAATCGATTCCAAGACCCATAAATCCACATACCGACACTCTGACCACTGAGCTAAACCAGGCATGATAGGATACATTTTTTAAAAATCCTCACCCGAGGATATTTTTCAGTTCATTTTGAGATAGAGTGGGAGAGAGAGGGAAAGACAGAGAGAAATATCAATGTGAGAGAAACACACCGATTGGTTGCCTCCTGCACAAGCCCTGACCAGGGCCCAGCTGGGGAGAAGCCTGCAACCAAGGTATGTGCCCTTGACCAAAATCAAACCTGGGACCCTTCAGTCCGCAGGCCGATGCACTACCCACTGGCTAGGGCCAAAGTAGCATAATTTTTAAAACAGCCAAGAAAAAATCTGTCAGCATTAAAAAATGATTGGATTGTGCATAATGAAACTTAGAAGCTATCTAGAAATAACCTTTTAGAAATAATAAGCATACGTAGCAAGGTTGCTGGAAAGAATACCAATGTACAAATGTGTCTGCATATGAAAGCTCAATTGGAGTATAAAACGTCAGAAAATGACTGCAGCGGGAAGGCCGGGGAGGGTTGGGGGGCAGGAGGGGGCGGGGTAAGAGATCAACCGAAGGACTTGTATGCATGCATATAAGCATAACCAATGGACATAAGACACTGGGAGGTAGGGGAGGCCAGGGGATTGTCAAGGGTGGAGGAAAAAAGGAGACATATGTAATATTCTTTGTAATACTTTAAGCAATAAAATTAAAAATAAATAAATAAAATAAAAAATAAATTTTAAAAAAAGAAAATATAATTTTCAATAGTATCAACTACTTGGGAATATGCTTCACAAAAGATTTGCAAGATTCCTTGGATAATGCTGTAAAACTTTACTGAGAGAATTTTAACAGTGAAGTATCCAACATGAGAATGATCTGTGTGTCTTCAGATCATCTTCCTTTAAATGTCTGGTTTTCCTTCCCCTGCAAGAGAAACATAACTGTTGGGAACATTCCTTAGTCTCATTAGATTTAGGTGACATTAAAGGTACACAAAGGACAAAGTTTAGGTTTTATAAGATAGACTTCCAAGCATCTATTTTACCAATATTGATTAAACACACCACTCTTTCTAATGGTACTCAGAAACTAAAAGACTGTTCCAGCTCAGAGCACAGGAAATGAAATGAACCTATTAAAAGGTGGTTTTAAATAGTAAGCAAAGAATGTGTAAACTTTTTTGAAAAATCTGAACACCACCCAACAGAAAACCTTAAGAAAGGAAAGAAATTTACCAGAAATGATTCGATTTGAAATACTATTCTGAATATAAGATAGCTAAAACAGAACTGTCACATTTGTTCCTGCCTATGTGAAGTAAATAGAAAGGCCCATACTGCCTTTGTTTCTTCCTTATGGTGCAGAAAAGAATAATGATTCTTGGGTTCCTTTAGCCCTTGTGTGATTGTTTAAATAGGGTAACCATGTGTCCCCAATTCCATGTGTATTCCTAGTGTAATTTTAAGTAATGCCTTTCTCACACTGTATGAGTTTCAATGTGTATAATCGCTTCTATAATCACACTAATTTTAAGTCAGTATCATCATTTTTTTACACCAAAATGTGAAGCTCATTTATAGAATGACCTACAGCAAGGCAGAAATAAGAACAACAAAGACAAAACACACACACATAAAGAAGAAGTAATGGGTAATGGAGAGACGGAGAGTTATGGAGAGGGGAAGGAAGAATGGGAGAATGAGAAAGATACCTAGACAAATAAAAAAAATGTTGCTTCTAAAAGTCAGTGCTTTCTAAAAACTTTACGGGTCCTGGTCAGGGCACGTGCAGGAGGCAACTAATTGAGGTGTTTCTCTCACATCGATGTTTCTCTCTTCCATTTTCTCTGCAAATTATTAAAAAATATCAATTGGAGCAGTAAATATGCCACAGTGGATATGATTACAAAAGATTATATCCTAGTGCTCCTATTTTTATAAGGGACATTAACTCATTAAATCTGACAGTGGTGACAGTGAGCATGCTTAGTTAGCATAGGTGTCTTACTCACACCTGCCCTGAGCATCGATGATAGCCTGCACCCTCTCTACCTGATCAGAGAAACTAAAAACTAGACTATTTCTCGACACTCTATAATTCAATCACCTGATGCTTCATTGGGAAAGGGAATAAAAATGCAATTGTTTCTAAGAGCCAGAAGAATTCAAAATTTGACAGAATCTAGGAATAGGTATCCACATCTCCATATAGAAAAAGAAACATCAGTGGAGTATTTACTCATTATTTTAGTAGCTATGAGATTTCAGTTCAGATGTTAATATTTGACTATAGAAGATAATCCATGACAAGTTATAAACCAGAATATCACTGTATTCTTTCAAACACAACTAGAGAATTAAAGAATCAGCATTGAAAATGAATTTAATATATTCAATTGAATTCACTATTTATGTAAGAGTAAATATTGGTTCTGCAATTAAGGACTCTCTACACTACCTAAAGCAATTTACAGATTAAATGCAATCCCTATTAGTCCCATAGATCTGGGACTAATACTCCAAAAATTTATATGAAACAACCCCCCCCCCCCCGCCAAAACTCCGAATAGCCACTATAATCCTGAGAAAGACGGAAGTTGGAGGAATCACAATACCAGACATCAAGATAGATTACGAAGCCACCATAATCAAAGCAGCCTGGTACTGGCACAAGAACAGGTGGATAGCTCAATGGAACAAAACAGAATCTCCAGAAATCAACCCAAGTCATTACACCCATTAATACTGGACAAAGAAGGCAAGAACCTACAATGGAGTCAACACAGTCTCTTCAATAAATGGTGCTGGGAAAATTGGGCAGATATATGAAAAAAAAATGAAACTAGACCACCAACTTATACCATACACAAGAATAAACTCAAAATGGATAAAAGACTTAAATGTAAGTTGTGAAACCATGAAAATCCTAGAAGAAACCATAGGCATCAAAATATCAGACATCTCTTGCAGCAATATGTTTACAATATTTTTACATCCCCTAGGGCAGTGGTCAGCAAACTGCAGCTTGCGAGCCACATGCGGCTCTTTGGCCCCTTGAGTGTGGCTCTTCCACAAAATATCACGTGCGGGCGCGCACGTACAGTGCAATTGAAACTTTATGGCCCATGCACAGAAGTCGGTATTTTGTGGAAGAGCCACACTCAAGGGGCCAAAGAGCCGCATGTGGCTCGCGAGCTGCAGTTTGTCGACCACTGTCCTAGGGCAAAGGAAATTAAGGTGAAAATAAACAAATGGGACTATATCAAAATAAAAAGCTTCTGCACAGCACAAGAAACCATCAACAAAATAAAAAGGGAGCCCAGTGCATGGGAGAACATATTTGGCAATGATACATCTGATAAAGGATTAATATCCAAAATGTATAAAGACCTTATACAACTTAACAAAAGAAAGACAAACAATCTAATAAAAAAAATGGGCAAAGGACCTAAATAGATACTTCTCCAAAGTGGACCAACAGCTGCCTAAGAAACATTTGAAAAAATGCTCAAAGTCACTGATCATCAGAGAGATGCAAATTAAAATGACAATGAGATATCACCTCACACCTGTCAGAATGGCTGTCATCAACAAATCAACAAATGATACGTACTGAAGAGGATGTGGAGAAAAGAGAATGACAAGTAGGAATGCAGACTGGTACAGCCATTATGGAAAACAGTATGTTATTTCCTCAAAAAATTAAATATTGGACTGCCATTTGACCCAGTGATCCCACTTCTAGGAATATATCATAAGAAACCCGAAACACCAATAAAAAAGAATATATGCACCCCTATGTGCATAGCAGCACAATTTACAATAGCTAAGATCTGGAAACAGCCCAAGTGCCCATCAGAAGATGAGTGGATAAAAAAGCTGCATTATGGTAAGCGAAACAAGCCAGTCAGAGAAAGGCGTGTCATATGATCTCACTCATATGTGGAACCTAATGAACAAAATAAACTGATGAACAAAATGGACCCAGAGATATAGAAGCATAGAACAGACTGGGGAATCTCAGAGGGAAGGTGGGGGATGATGGGTGGGCAGGAAGTGATCAACCAAAGAACTTGTATGTATATATGCATAATCCATGGACAGAGACAATAGGGTGGTGAAGGCCTGGGGTGGGGGTGGCCTAGAAGGGGTCAATAGGGGAAGATAGGGTACAAATGTAATAGTTTTCAACTATAAAGATTTAATTTAATAAAAATAAGAACTCTCCCATTTTACAAATTATACTAGAGATGGTACTACAATCTACTTCAACATATTTCATACAGCCAATATTGATTACAAATGTATTATGTATTTGTAACTGCAGAAATCATAAGAGAATTCAAAATTTATTACCTTTTGTTTAAAGTACTTATATTCAAAAGAAAATGTTTTCAAATATTAGAATTCAATTTGGCTTTGAACCAGTGTGTTTCTGTACCTGATTATCTATAAGTCAGGCAATCATTCATTTGGAGTCTGAGCTACTGTTCAAAGTATCATTACCTGTGAAGTCTATTCATGTAACAATATGTTATCTCTGGTTATTAAAGGTATGATATTATGAAAATCTGAAAACACATAAATTGCATTCTTAATGAGTAATATACCTGTTTCTGGCATTTCAATGGGCTCTGGATTTGCACAAGCATACCCGATGATTTCAGGATCATCTCCACCCTCAACCCCAGTCACTGGTTTCTCCAGTTCTTGAACATCAGCTTCAAGGTCAGCTTCTTAGAAAGAAAGTTACCAATTTCAGCAGTAAACATGACATATAAATTAGGAAATGTTAATATTAATTTATTCTGTTTTTTATATGAAAAAAGACTGTAATCTGGTGTGACATGAGTGATAGAAAGATGGACTTCACATCCTTGTTTTTCTGTACTATGAAACTTGTTGTAAATGACAATGTGAAGATCAACCCCAAGACATGTACATTTCCTATATATGACCATAATGTACTAATACGTGTAGAGAGCACCAGCCATCAATGAAATCTGAAGTGTACATTATGGATAGGATTTTTATTACAATTAAAATATAATTATATAATCTCAAGTAAACAACTTAACATCACATCTAAAGGAACTAGAAAAAGAACAAAGCCCGAAGTCAGAAAGACGGAAATCAGAAAGATCAGAATGGAAATAAATATAATAGAATTTAAAAAGTAAATACAAAAGATGAAGGGATTAAAGAACATATATGCATACCCCATGGACACGATCAATAGGTTGGTGAAGGCCAAGGGAAGGAGATCTGGGAGTGGGAAGGGGTTGGGGTGGGGGTTGGACACCTGCAATAATGTGAACATTAAAAAGTTTTAATAGCCCCAGGCTCCTCAAATGTGCGTGAACAGCAGAGCCTTACGCAGCAGCAACTGCCCGCAACCACCAGAGGAACAGCTACTGCACGTGACCACACGAGCAGCAGCCGCCTCACAACTCCCCCCACCCCCCCGAAGAGCAGCCACCACCTGCAACCTTGTGAGGAGCAGCCACTGCTCATGACTGTGCGAGCAGCCACCGCTCTGAGACCACACGAGGAGCAGTTGCCCAGAGACTGCCCGAGCAGTCGCTGCCCCTGACCACCTGAGGAGCAGCCGCCGCCCACGACCGCGACCTGCCACCAAGCTCACTGCTGCAGGTACAGGCCAGCACAACTTGACATCTAGATCCCTTTGGTGAGAGCAAAAATGGGGAGACAGTAGAATAACCCCCAAAGGAAAGAAAAGCAGGAATTGCCAGAAAAGGAACTAACTGAAACGAGGCATGCAATCTGTCAGAAAAAGAATTTGGAATAACTGTCATACAATCCATAAACCAGATAGATAAGAAAATCTACAACCAATGCAAGAAACAGGAGGAAATAAAGAGTGATATAGCAACAATAAAAAACACTATGAGCGCTTTCAAGAGTAGACTAGGAGAAGCAGAGGACTGAATTAGCAAATTAAAAGACAGGGAAGCAAAACACACCAAATCTGAACTGCAATTGGAGAAAAAAATCACAAGACAGGAGGAGAGCCTGAGTGAGCTTTTGGAGTACATGAAAGAAGCAACATACATATAAGGGTACCAGAATGACAAGAAAAAGAACAAGGGTTAGAAAAACTATTTGAAGAAATGATGTCAGAAAACTTCCCTGATTTGGGGACCAAAAAAGTCACACAAGCACAGAGAATCCCAAACAATATGAACTCAAAAAGACCCACAGAAAGACACATCGTAATTATAATGGCAAACGTTCAGGACAAAGAGAGAATCTTAAAGGCTGTGAGAGACAGAAAGTTACCTACAAGGGATCTCCTATTAGGTTATCAAATGATTTCTCAACCAAAACATATCAGGCCAGAAAGAAATGGAAGGAAGTATACAAAGTGATGCAAAGCAAGGGACTGAATTGAAGAATACTCTATCTAGCAAGGCTATCATTCAAAATTGAAGGGGAAATGACGAGATTCACAGACAAAAAAGCCTAAGGGAGTTTATGACTACCAAGCCAGCAATGCAAAAAATGCTAAAGGGACTGTTGTATAAAAAAAAAAAAAAGGAAATAAAAGGGGGAAGAAGGAACACAGACACACACAAAAAAATGGCTACAAACAAGTGCCTAACAATTATAACTTTAAATGTAAATGGCCTACATGCTCCAATCAAAAGACATGGAGTGGCTGAATGGATAAGAAAACATGACCCATATATATGCTGTCTACAAGAGACCCACCTCAGAACAAGAGACTCACACAGACAGAAAGTGAAGAAATGGAAAAATATCTTTCAGCAAATGAAAATGAAAAAAAGCTGTGGTAGCAATACTTATATCAGACAAAGTAGACCTCAGAGTGAAGGCCATAACAAGAGATAAGGAAGGCCACTTCATAATACTAACGGGATTGATACAAGAAGAGGATATAACTCTGGTGAACATATATGCACCCAATGCTGGAGCACCCACATACATAAGAAAACTCCTGGAAGATATCAAGGGAGAGATCAACAGCAATACAATCATAGTAGGGGACTTTAATAACCCACTGACATCACTGGATAAATCCTCTAGACAAAAATCAGCAAAGAAACAGCAATCCTAAATGTCTCACTAGATCAGATGGACTTAATTGACATCTTCAGAACATTTCACCCTAAAGCTACAGAATATACATTCTTCTCAAGTGCACATGGGACATTTTCAAAGATAGACCACATATTGGGTAACAGGCAAAGTCTCTCCAAATTCAAGGAGATTGAAATCATATCAAGCATATTCTCAGACCACAATGGCATAATACTAGAAGTCAACTACAATAAAAACAATAAAAAAATCCAAACACTTGGAGGCTGAATAGCATGCTATTAAACAATGATTGGGTTACCAAAGAGATCAAAGAAGAAATTAAAAACATCCTGCAAACGAATGCCAATGAAAACACACCAATCCAAAATCTATGGAACACAGTGAAAGCAGTCCTGAGAGGGAAATAAACAGCATTACAGGTCTACCTCAAAAACAAAAACAAGAAAAACTGGTAATAATCTAACTCTACAACTTAAAAAATTAGAAAGAGACCAACAAGAAAAGCCCAAAGTGAGCAGAAGGAAGGAGATAATAAAGATCAGAGCAGAAATAAATGAAAGAGACAAAAAAACAACAATACAAAAGATTAATGAAACCAAGAGCTGGTACGTTGAAAGGATAAACAAGATTGATGAACCTCTAGCCCGGCTCTCCAAGGAACATAGAGAGAGGACCCAAATAAACAAAATCAGAAATGAAAGAGGTGAAGTAACATCAGACCCCACAGAAATACAAAAGATTGTTAAAAAAAATACTATGAACAACTCTACTCCAATAAACTAAACAACCTAGAGGAAATGAACATATTCCTAGAAAAATATGACCTTCCAAAACTCAATCAAGAATAAAAAAATCTCAACAGACCAATAACTAAGGAGGAAATTGAAGCAGTCACAAAAAGCTTCTAGCATTTTTTGGTTGGATTATTTATCTTCCTTTTGTTAAGTTGTATGAGTTCTCTGTAAATTCTGGAGATTAAGCCCTTATCAGAAATATCATTGGCAAATATGTTCTCCCATGCAGTGAGCTTTCTTCTGGGTTTTTTTGATGGTTTTGTTTTGTTTTTGCTGTGCAGAAGCTTTTTATTTTTATGTAGTTCCATTTATTTTCTCCTTAGTCTCCATTGCCCTAGGAGCTGTGTCTGTAAAGATATTACTGTGACATATGTCGCTATTTTGCTGCCTATGGAGTCTTGTAGGATTTTTATCATTTCCCATCTTACATTCAAGTCCTTTAGCCATTTTGAGTTGGTTTGTGTGTATGGTGTGAGTTGGTGATCTAGTTTCATTTTTTTGCACGTATCTGTCTAAATTTCCCAGCACTATTTATTAAAGAGACTGTTTTGACTCCATTATATGCTCTTGCCTCCTTTGTCAAATATTAATTGAGCATAATGGCTTGGGTTGATTTCTGGGTTTTCTGTTCTCTTCCATTGGTCTCTATGTCTGTTCTTGTGCCAGTACCAGGCAGTTTTGAGAACTGTGGCTTGGTAATATAGCTTGATATCTGGTATTGTGATTCCTCCAACTTTGTTCTTCTTTCTCAGGATTGCTGTGGCTATTCGGGGTCTTTTTTAAATTCCAGATGAATTTTTGGAGAGTTTGTTCTAGATCTTTGAAATATGCTGTTGGTATTTTAATGGGTATTGCATTGAATCTATAGATTGCTTTGGGTATTGTGGAAATTTTAATGATAATCAATCCAATCAAAAAATGGGCAACGGACCTAGATACTTTTTGAAAGTGGACATACAGAAGGCAAAGAGATATATGAAAACATACTCAAAATCACTAATTGTCTGAGAGATGCAATAAAAATTAGTATTTCAAGAAAAACTATTTTAAATATACCAACATTAGCATTTCATTTTTTAATCCATTCATCTGCTGATGGGCACTTAGGCTGTTTCCAGATCTTAGCTATTGTGAATTGTGCTGCTATGAACATAAGGGTACATATATCCTTTCTGATTGGTGTTTCTGATTTCTTGGGATATATTCCTAGCAGTGGGATCACTGGGTCAAATTGGAGTTCCATTTTTAACTTTTTGAGGAAACTCCATATGGGGATGCAAAGATGGTACAATATCCGCAAATCAATAAACATGATACATCACATAAACAAATTGAAAGGAAAAAACCACATGGTTATATCAATTGATGCAGAAAAAGCATTTGACAAAATCCAACACCCATTTCTGATAAAAACTCTCAGCAAGGTGGGAATAGAAGGATCATACCTCAACATAATAAAAGCCATATATGACAAACCCACAGCCAACATCATACTCAATGGACAAAAACTAAAATCATTTCCCCTAAGAACAGGAACAAGACAGGGATGCCCACTCTCACCACTCCTGTTCGACATAGTGCTGGAAGTACTAGCCATTGCAATTCGACAAGAAGAATAAAAGGCATCTAAATTGGAAAAGAAAAAGTAAAACTGTCCTTATTCGCAGATGACATGATATTATACACAAAAAACCCTAAAGACTCCATCAAAAAAATATTAGGCTTAATAAATGAATTTGGCAATGTAGCAGGATACAAAATTAATGCCAAGAAATCTATGGCATTTCTATACACCAATAATGAACTTACAGAAAGAGAGACTAAAAAAGCAATCCCATTTACTATCGTACCAAAAAAATTAAGATACCTAGGAATAAACTTAACTAAAGAGGTAAAAGACCTCTAGCAGAAAACTACAGGACGATGAAAAAAGAGATAGAGGAAGACAAACAGATGGAAGAACATACCATGTTCTTGGATTGGTAGAATCAACATCATTAAAATGTCCATACTACCCAAAGCAATCTATAAATTCAACACACTTCCCATTAAAATACCAATATATTTCACAGTTCTAGAACGAACTCTCCAAAAATTCATGTGGAATAAAAAAAGACCCCGAATAGCTGCAGTGATCCTGAGAAAGAAGAACAAAGTAGGTGGGATCTCAATACCAGATATCAAGCTGTATTACAAAGCCACTGTTCTCAAAACTGCCTGGTACTGGCACAAGAACAGACATATAGATCAATGGAATAGTATAGAGAGCCCAGAAATCGACCCAAACCAATATGCTCAATTAATATTTGAAAAAGGAGGCAAGAACATACAATGGAATCAAGACAGTCTCTTCAAGAAATGGTGTTGGGAAAATTGGAAAGATACATGCAAAAAAGTGAAACTAGACCACCAACTTACACCATACACAAAAATAAACTCAAAATGGATAAAGGACTTAAATGTAAGACGGGAAACCATAAACATACTAGAGGAATCCAAAGGCAACAAAATCTGACATATGCCGAAGCAATTTCTTCACTGATACAGCTCCTAGGGCACTTGAAACTAAAGAGAAAATGAACAAATGGGACTACATCAAAATTAAGAGCTTCTGCACAGCAAAAGAAACCATCAACAAAACAAGAAAGCCCACTGCATGGGAGAACATATTTGCCAATGTTATCACCGATAAGGGTTTAATCTCCAACATTTATAGGGAACTCATACAACTTAACAAAAGGAAGATAAACAATCCAATCAAAAAATGGGCAAAGGATCTAAATAGATACCTTTCAAAAGAGGACATTCAGAAAGCCAAGAGACATATGAAAACATGCTCAAAGTCACTAACCATCTGAGAGATGCAAATAAAAACAACGAGGTACCATCTCACACCTGTCAGAATGGCTATCATCAACAAATCAACAAACGACAAGTGCTGGAGAGGATGGGGAGAAAAGGGAACACTCGTGCACTGCTGGTGGGAATGCAGACTGGTGCAGCCACTGTGGAAGACAGTATGGAGTTTCCTCAAAAAACTAAAAATGGAACTCCCATTTGACCCTGTGATCCCACTTCTAGGAATGTATCCCAAGAAACCAGAAACACCAGTCAGAAAGGATATATGCACCGATATGTTCATAGCAGCACAATTCACCATAGCTAAGATCTGGAAACAGCCTAAGTGCCCATCAGCAGATGAATGGATTAGAAAACTGTGGTACATCTACACAATGGAATAATATGCTGCTGTAAAAAAGAAGGAACTCTTACCATTTGCAACGGCATGGATGGAACTGGAGAGCATTATGCTAAGTGAAATAAGCCAACGAAGGAAAAATACCACATGATCTCACTCATTCATGGATAATAAAGACCATTATAAACTTAGGAACAAAAATAGATACAGCGGCAGAGCTACCACAAACAGATTGTCAAACTGAAGCGGGAAGGCCGGGGAGAGTAGGGGGGCAGAGTGGGGGGTGGTAAGAGATCAACCGAAGGACTTATATGCATGCATAAAAGCATAACTAATGGACATAAGACACTGGCAGGTAGGGGAGGTCAGGGGATTGTAAAGGGCGGGGGGAAAAGGGAGACATATGTAATACCCTTTGTAATACTTTAAGCAATAAAACAATTTTAAAAAATAATTTAAAAAATGGGCAAAGGACCTTAATAGACACTTTTCAAAAGAGGACATTCAGAAAGCCAAGAGACATATGAAAACATGCTCAAAGTCACTAATTATCCGAGAAATGCAAATCAAAACAACAATGAGGTACCATCTCACACCTGTCAGAATGGCTATCATCAACAAATGACAAGTGCTGGAGAGGATGTGGAGAAAAAGGAACTCCCGTGCACTGCTGGTGGGAATGCAGACTGGTGCAGCCACTATGGAAGACAGTATGAACTACTTCTCAATGAGTCAAGTGCTCAGGCTCAGTTTTCTCACTTATAAAATGGGGCTACCATCCCTGTACAAATAGGCTTGGTTTCAGGTGTTCTATGATGGGCTGACGTGGCCCTCTGCCCATGCTGATAAACATTGCTTACACTTGTGATGTAATAACTGAGAAGGCCTCTCAAAACGTTCTAAGATGAACTAATTAAAATAGAAAACCAACACACATTTTTGTAGTTAAAACTATACAGTTTGCTCTGGTTTAGCAAGGATTGTACTTTCAAGTACACAACATAAATTCTGAAGATAGAAGGAAAACTCATAGTGAAAGAGTGTGCACAGCTGTAAATGATACAACCTTAAAATTTTCAACCAGTTTCCAGGAAATGTTTGCATTGCTTTTTTTCTTAAATATATTTTTATTGACTTCAGAGAGGAAAGGAGAGGGAGAGAGAGAGAAACATCAATGATGAGAGAGAATCATTGATTGGCTGCATCATGCATGCCCCACACTGGGGATCAAACCCGCAACTTGGACATATGCCCTGACCAGAATCTAACCTGACCTCCTGGTTCATAGGTTGCTGCCCAGTCACCGAGCCATGCCAGCGGGCTGCACAGCTTTTTTATGCTTTCTTTCCCAAAGCTATGGTTTGTCACAATACATGATAGACAGACAGATTCCCAGCTCCCCACAGTCTTCTTTCCTTTCCCTTCACCTTGAACCTCAGGTGCTCCTGCATGTGCTTGCTCTTCATCAGGTGCAATATCCTGACTCTCAGTAGGTGGCTCCTCTTGTTGAGGTTGTTCATCCCTGGGCTGCTGGTCCTAGGGGGAAGGGGGGTGCGTGTATGTGTGAGAAAATGAAAAGTTTTGTTGTTAATACATGACAATCATAAAAATATACATAATATACACACATATACACATAATCATGAATAAGAATAAAGGCATTTTATAGACATGATATATATATTCTTAATATTGTTTCTCTTCCCTCTGCCTGGTTCCTTGGAGAGGAGCTGCCCACAGGACTTCTGAAGCTCTTTTAAACTCTCCTGGGATGGATGTGGGCAGTCCGTGTTAATAAGCACGAGAACGGAGTCATAGGGGATATTTCCACTGGCAATACCAGAGTGGAAACCTCCTGGATCAAGGTTTCCTTCCTAAGGACTCCTCCTGGGCCAATGTTACTCCCTTATCAGCACGTAAACTTTTAACACTGTACCTAAAGGCATTCAACAAAACTTACAGAAAAATACATTTCTGGTCATAGACAGTTCAAATATCAAAGCACTCACAGCCACGGCTCCAACTGGCTGGTTTGATTCTTCATCTTCTACCAGTATTGAACTCCAATCGAGCCTGGGTGTTAGAGGCCGACTCATTTCACACTGAAAGTAGAACATTTTGATTAGGAAAATGTACTTAAGAGGATAACTAGACCACCTCCGAGGCTAAATGATTATATTCTTTTTAACTTTAAAAATAAGTGCACTGGCTTTGCGGTTATACCAAATACAGGGGCTTGCCAAGCCACTATGTCGTGGCCATGCTGGCGGCGTTATCACCTCGGGCAGGTGAGAAAGACGACACCCGGCTTCCCGTTTTCGGAGACACGCGGGAAAATGCTGCTTGAAAGCCCGCTGGAGTGACTACTGCTCCTGCCACACGCCCAGCGAGGAGGCCCCTTCCCCCGGAAGTTCAGCTGCATCAGCCGGGAAGGCTCGGGCTGTGCGTGCGGCCTGTGCTGCCTTCGCATGACCAGGAGGCAGCGGTGACTACAAGCGATACACGGGGCCGTGCCCGCTGCTCCCGCGGCCCCTGCTTGGTGCCTACACATCTCGGGGCGCAGGCCCAGGGCCTCGCAGGGCAGTCCCGCAGCACCCCGTTCCTAGGCCCTTCCTTGACCGCCCCCCCCCCCCCCGCCCAGGGCCCCGCGGAGGGCTGTGGGTTCTGTTCTGTGGGCCGTGCCAGGTGAATTCCAGGACCCAGACACCTGTAATAATGTCCCCCAAACCCTCTACCTGGCCCCTGCCCTCGCAGGCCCAGCACCCTCCTAGTCCGGGTCACGCCAGGACTTCGAGGCCCACGGCCGCCATGATGGCTGAGAGGAGAAAGGCGCTGACCTCGAGGCCCTTCCTCCTAGGAGGCCACGGAACCCGCAGCCCCGCCCCACCGAAGCCCGCGGGCCTTCCCCTCACACTCTCCCACAGTTAAAGTCCCGAAGGGCTGCTCTGGGCACCTACCAGTTGATGTCAACCAGCGAGAAAGAATCAAAATGGCAGGAACACGGTCGCCTCTCGGTCGCCTCTCGCCTCTCGGTTGCCTCTCGCGCAGCTCTCCTCTGAGAACTCAGACACCAAGGCGCATACGCAACAATGGGCCTAGGGTTGCGCAGCAACGGGCATGGTCTGAAGAGCGCATGCGCAGGTATGAGCATGCGCAGCTAGGGGCATGCGCTCTGACTTGGGCTCCTGAGCTTGGAGTTGAGGTTTTCCTGGTGAGGCCGCAGAGCGTGGAAACCACCAGATCAGCAGTAGACAGGAAAGCGGGCTCGAAGTGTGGTTTTTCCCTACCCCCAATCATTCTTTTGCTTCCAGAAACTTTGTGAACAGACAGGCCAAGTGTAACCTTCATGGAGAATATGTCTCAAAAACGAGGCCGTGACAGAAACATACTTTAATACCATGTTTACACGGATACTTGGACGAATCACTTCCTACTGTGATTCTGGTTTTGTGTCATGCATACAAGGAATTTGCTCACTTCCATAAATTAAATACATTCACCCCTGTTTTCTTAAGTTCTTTGCTTGTGTTACTGCGCATACATCTCCACACAGTAAGTAAACGTTTCTCTGGATATACCCGTGGTCATTCGGTCAGTGTATGGTTTAGCAATACCCTTAGATAACGGTGCTAGGACTTAGGCTCAGTCCTCTGTCACATGGTAAGACAAGGCAACAAAAGCACTATTCACAAAAGAAAAGAAATGATATAGTCCCTGTTGAGAGGATGAAAAGACAAGCTCCAGGCTGTGAGAAAGCATTTGCAAAGCACATATCTGACAAGGAACCCATATCTAGAATATATAAAGGACTCTCCAAATAGTGAAAATACGACTGTATCCGTTAGAAAATGGGAAAAAGACACAAAGACATTTCACAGAAGAGGACATATGGGTGGCTAACAAACACATGAAAATATATTCAATATCTAGGGAAATGCAAATTAACATAGTACTGCTGTATGGGTATGCAAGTATTATAACAGCCAAATTTAAAAAAATTAATAAAAATAACAAATGCAGGATAGGATTCGGAGAAACTGAATGTCTCATACACTGATGGTGGGTACATGAAAAGGAAGTCACTCTGGAAATTAATTGGGCAGTTTCTTTAAAAAAAAACAAAAAACCACCACCAACAACAACTAAGCCCTAGCTGGTTTGGCTCAATGAATAGAGCATCGGCATGCAGGCCAAAGGGTTCCAGGTTCGATTCTGGTCAAGGGCATAGGCCTGGGTTGCAGGCTCGGTCCAATGTGCAGAAAGCAGCCAATCAATGATTCCCTCTCATCATTGATGTTTCTATCTCTCCCTCTCCCTTCCTCTCTGAAATCAATAAAAATATATTTTTTAAAAAAACTAAACCTACACTGGACATATGACCCAACAATTATACTCCTGAATCTTTATCCCAGATAAATGAAAACTTATATCCACACAAAAACTTGTATACCACTGTTCATAGCAGCTTTATTAGTAATAGCTAAAATCTGGAAATTCAAATGTTCACCAACATATATATGGCTAAAGAAACTGTGATACATCCATATCATGAAATACTACTCAGCAATAAAACAAAATGAACTTTTGATACATACAACAATTTATATGGACCTCAAGAGCTATGCTGAGTGAAAAAAAATCTAATCCCAAAAGGTCACATACTGCATGATTCTGTTTTTTATTAAAAACTTTTAATGTTGACATTATTGCAGGCTTCCTCCCATTTCCCACCTTTTACCCACCTCCGCCTCCTGCTTCCCCCTCTTTTGCATTCCTTTATATGTAACAATCTGAAAATAAAAGTTATAAAGATGGAGAGCAGTTTAGTGGTTGCCCAAGCTTAGGGATGGTACTAGGGAAGGCTGTAGGTGTGACTACAAAGAAGTGGCACAGGAAGATTTTTGTGGTGATGATAGAGTTTTGCCTCTTTTAAAAAAAATACATTTCTATTGATTTCAGAGAGGAAGGGAGAGGGAGAGACAGATGAAAACATCAATGGTGAGAATCATCAATAGGCTGCCTCCTGCACGCCCCCTACTGGCGATCAAGCCTGCAACCCAGGCATGTGCCCTTGACCAGAATTGAACCCGGGACCCTTCAGTCTGCAGGCCGACGCTCTATCCACTGAACCAAACCAGCTAGGACAGAGTTTTGCCTCTTGATTATAGTGGCGGTTACACAAAGCTACACATATGACAAAATCGCATAGAATCATACACATGCTTTGTGCCGATGCCAATTTCCTGATTTTGATATGGTATGCCAGTTATGCAAGATATAATTTCCTTGGGGGATATATGAACAGTAAATATCTTGAGGGAGATGGGGTGAAGGGTACATAAGACCTACCTGCAGTATCTTTGCAACTTCCCCGTGCATCTATAATGATTTTTTTATATATATTTTATTGATTTTTTACAGAGAGGAAGGGAGAGGGATAGAGAGTTAGAAACATCGATGAGAGAGAAGCATCGATCAGCTGCCTCCTGCACACCACCTACTGGGAATGTGCCTGCAACCAAAGTACATGCCCTTGGCCGGAATCAAACCCGGGACCCTTCAGTCCTCAGGCCGACGCTCTATCCAGTGAGCCAAACCAGCTAGGGCTATAATGATTTTTTAAATTAAAAAAAAGCAGAACACACACACACACACACACACACACACACACACACACACACCATCAGACCTAGTGCTTCTTCTGGGATTCAATCAACAAAATGTAATGAAAAGTATTTTTTAAAAAACGAGCCAGAAATACTACACATATGCTTTATAATTCATTGGTGACAGGTAAGGGTAGAAAAGCCGAAATCCAACGAGGAAAAATGAAGTCTTGCACCAAGGGAAGATTATTGTGGAGAGTATGGAACCATTACTATCTAGTTGCTCTTGCCATGGAGGAACTGCTCTCAGCATGCCCCAATGTGGTCTTAAAATTCCTAAAGGAAAGATTGCTATGTTTCTGGAGCTGGATTGACTCGCCAGCTGATAAGAGTCTTTGGCATGGGCTGGATGCTGTTATTCCTTCTCTGTTCCCAAAAGTATTCCCCCTGAGGGGTTGGCAATGTTGGCACTCATGACCCCATCTCTTTTGATCTTCCTTTGCCTGAAGGTGAAAGTCTTAGATTTAATCTGCCCATTCGTGTAAGAACCTCTGAAACATCCTTTTGCGTTTTTGCTCTGTTTTTGTCTCTTCTCATCCCTTTCCTGCTCTCTGTTTTTGTCAGAGAGCGGGGGGTTGCGTGTTCTCAGAGTTGAGCTTTAAGTTGTTGAGTTCCTGTATTAGCTTATCACAACAGGAAGAATGAGAGGTTGTTGCTTTGCTCCCAGTGGAGACGCCAGAGGTGGTGCCCACATACCTCAGGCAGTAGTAGCATTCACATTTGAATCTGTTCTGATCTGGATCACGTGAAGAAGAGGTTTTTTCTTTTCTGTCAGTCTGATAAGGTGCCACGGACTTGACATGTCTCCATCTGGGGCGTTCCACTAACTTCTTTCCCTTTTTCTTCTGAGGTACCCTTGAACTTTTCCATTGCTGCTCTTCTTCCATCCTCTAAAAAAGTACATATATTAGAAACTCAAAGAGTATATTTAAAACATGCCTTGTCATATATCACTCAGAGAACACCTACTAACAAACACATAGACAAACATTCAGAAAGAGTCCCTGATAAATTAAGTAACTGAAATCTTTATTTCAAATTTATTTGTTGGGACATTTCTTTTTTAATTTTTAAAATTGATTTCAGAGAGGAAGGGAAAGGGAGAGAGAGACTGAAACATCAATGACGAGAGAGAATCATTGATCGACTGGATCAAACCGGCAACCTGAGCATGTGCCCTTGACCGGAATTGAACTCAGTACCCTTCAGTCCACAGGCCGACACTCTATCCACTGAGCCAAACTGGCTAGGGCATTATTTGGTCATTTCTTTTGATGGATACAACATAAGAAAACAATCTAGTCTAGAATTTTGGAATAATGGCTTTAAGCCAATTTCCTCCCTACTGGATTACACATGGCGCAAGAAACTGCAGGATCACATTTCTTCAAGTGGAGAGTAGAGATCACAGTTTCTTTCTCTTTCTCTCCCTTCACCCCCAGTTGAAATGATCACTTGGTTCTTCTCCTTTATTCTGTTAGTTCAGTGAATTGCATTGATTATTTTTGTGTGTAATAAGAATACTTAATATAAGACCTACCCTCTTAGCAAATTTTAAAAGTATACATATTGTTATGTATAAACATAGTTTTAAATGTACAAATACTGATATATGTTGAAGCACCACCTCACAAAAAAACCTGTTCTCTTTTATAAAATATTTTTTATTGATTTTTAGAGAGGGGGGGAGGAAGAGGGAGAAAGAGAGAAACATGGATGTGAGAGTGGAACATTGATTGGCTGCCTCCTACACGTCCCCTACTGGGGATCGCGCTTGCAACCAGGGCATGTGCCCTGACAAGTGAATAGAACCTGCAACCTCTTGGTGGCGTGGCATGATGCTCAACCGACTGAGCAACACCAACCAGGGCAAGCCTGCTCTTGAACTTTAAAAAAAAGAAACCTCATTCTCTCCATCAACTTTGTGTAATGTAATATGAGGCAGCCCTCTCCCAACAGAGACCTTGAGATTCTCAGGGCCTATAAAGAAATTTATCCCTGATCCTAGGAGGTAAGATGTTAAGCACAATGACATATTTACACTGCCACTTGTTTGAAGAAGAACAGAAACAATGAAAGTGAGTGTTCTTAACTCCACATGACCCCTATTTTCCTCAGCTACCGTCCCTCTCCCCAGATGGGAAAAAACTCCTGAGATTCCTAGAAATAAATATGTGCTTAATTTTCCCACTACCTTGGGTTTCCTGCACCAACTCATGCCCCTCTTTATAAGACAAGTAAAAAACTTTAAAGGAGAGAAAGGAACCTAAAGAGTAAGTTTTTGGTCACAGATCCAGTTTTGTATGTGATTTCTCACGTTTTATCCTTCCAACCTTTGACAACATTTCTCTCTAATCCAATCTAAAATATATTTACTGAGTGCGTGTCGCATGACCTCCCCAGTGCCAGGTGATACAGAGATATGTGACAGATAACAGTCACCATTTATTTATTTAAGGATACTTTTGGATTAGGTATAGTGAGTTAGATGCTTTACATCCATCGCTCATTAATTCTATCCCAAAACCTTCAAAGTACGTAAGGCTGTCATTTTGCAGATGAGGAAACTGAGGCTTAATAACAGAATGACTTAAGGGTCAGGGCCAGCACTGGAATTCATGTGTTCTATATTACACCAAAGCCAATGTCAATGCAAATTGTGAATGTGGGAGTGAAATTGGGTTGAGAATGGAGGGGGAGTGATAGTCGGGTCATGAGGTAGGGGGACATTGAATTTCATGGTAAGAGCAGCAACGAAGGCACAGATCATCTTACATAGCCTGAAACATTCTCCGTCAAGTAAGTAGTTGCATTTGCAATCTCTCTTGGGGCAGAACTGAGCATGAATTCTCAACTGATCCCTACAATATAAGGGGTTATATATTTATAACTAGAGGCCCGGTGCATGAATTCATGCTTGGGTGGGGTCCTTCTGGGTAGCCTGCAGGGATCGGCCAAAACCCACAGTCCAACACCGCCTTCTGCTCCTGCCTGCTGCTCGCACTCATCCGGGCCCCACTGTGCCTGCCCCAGGCTTGCGCCCAGTCTCTCCTGATCAGGAGAGGCTTGCACTGCACGCACCATCGCCAGCTGTGAGACCTGCGTCTGGTGGCGCCCATCCCAAGGGGGATGGGGAAGGGGCTGGGACTTAATAGGCCCTCAGGGCTGGCTGTTGGGATGCCCTTGCTGGCCCAGGATCCACGGATCCACATCTGCCCGCTGACATTCATGCCGGTTGTCAGGAGCCACCTGGCGGGCACTTTTATATAATTTCTTCCTTGTGGAGTGTCTAGAGAGGAAGCGGCTGCGGTGCCCAAGGCCGACTTCCAAGAGGCTGGTGGCACTGTTGGGATTGTGCCAGAGGTGCCGGTCCGGCCATGCCAGACCAGTTCTCTGGAGATTGGACCTGTAGGACTACTGAGGGAGTGAGTGGCTGCTGCCCGGCTAGTGAGTTACCAAAATGGGTCGGTCAGCTGAGGGGTACTCTTGCTGAGGGAGAGCACTGACCACCAGGGGGCAGCTCCTGCATTGAGCATCTGTCCCTGGTGGTCACTGTGTGTCATAGTGATTGGTCAACCAGTTGTTCAGCCTAATGGTCACTTAGGCTTTTATATATATATACTAGAGGCCCGGTGCACGAAATTCGTGCACCGGGGAGGGTGTGTTCCTCAGCGTGGCCTGCATCCTCTCCAATTTGGGACCCCTCGAAAAATGCCCTGCCAGTTTACAGGGATTGGGCCTAAACCAGTAGTCGGACATTCCTCTCGTAATCCGGAACTGCTGGCTCCTAACCACTCACCTGCCTGCCTGCCTGCCTGCCTGCCTGATTGCCTCTAACCACTCTGCCTGCTGGCCTGTTCGCCCCCAACTGCCCTCCCCCCCACTGCTGGCCTGCTTGCTCCCAAATGCCCCCCCACCAGCCTGATCACCCCAAACTGCCCCCCCTGCTGGCCTGCTCGCCCCTACCTTCCATCCCCACTGGCCTGCTCATCCCCAACTGTCCCCCCGCTGTCCTGATCACCTCCAACTGACCCCCACTGATGGTCTGCTTGCCCCCATCTGCCCCCCATGCTGGTCTGCTTACCCCCAATGGCCCCATTCCCCACCAGCCTGATCACCCACAACTGCCCTCCCTCTTGGCCTCTAACTGCCTCTACCTCGGCCCGCCACCATGGCTTTGTCCAGAAGAACATCTGGAAGGTCTCTTGGAAGGTCTCCCAGTCTAATTAGCATATTACTCTTTTATTAGTATAGATATATTTGTCTGTAAATATGGTTATGATTGCAGATATGAGTAGGACCAGGTAAAATTTTATAGAATGGGCCTTTTATTACAGATGGTGCACCATGTATGCATTTTTTCTAAAGAAGTAAAAATTACTTTAAAAAGTGTTTCAGGAAGACTTTGAGAAATTTATAGTATCTGCTTTTCTTCCAAGAAAGTTGTCACTTTTATGCCAGAGTGAGAATTATTTGTATGCTTTGTATGTCAGCATTGGGCCACTGTGACTGGGGGGCACTTAGCTTGACTTGAGGGTAATTATCTTGCTCACTGGCTGGGAGGGAGGGTGTGTGCCAGAGGAGATAAATACTGGGTTCTGGATTATTCATAGATTGCTGACTTTCTGGATTGATTGTGCAAGCCCCTCCTTTTATTGATGTCCACCTTCTGTTGACAGACATCTACCCTGGGAGAGAAATGAGATGAAACTCTCTTTCTTTTCATTGTAAAAAGCATTTGAATTCCTAAGGTGTGATAAGGCCACCCAGCCATCCACAGTTAAGGCACACATTTTCATGGAGGATGTTCCCACTCTTGAATAAATTAAAACAATTTTTTTCTTTTAATTTAAAGTTTCTTCTATAACTGTTTTCTTGTTACTTAAAAGCTAGATTTTTTGAAACTGCTTCCAAAGCTTTTCAAGCTGTATATGTCCTTGGAATGAATTTATAAATAAGAATTGAGCCCGGCGGGTGTGACTCGGTGGTTTAGGATCGACCTATGAACCAGGAAGCCACAGTTTGATTCCAGGTCAGGCCACATGCCCAGGTTTTGGCCTGATCCCCAGTACCGGGTGTGTAGGAAGCAGCTGATCAATGATTCTCTCTCATCATTGATGTTTCTATCTCTCTCCCTCTCCCTTCCTCTCTGAATCAGTAAGAATATATTTTAAAGAGAGAGAGAGAGAGAGAGAGAGAGAGAGAGAGAGAGAGAGAGAGAAAGAGAGAAGAGTGTATATGTTTGTAAATAAGAAAACATGTATTTGATGCTAGAAAGTCTTATTTTCTTTCATTAACACTTGTGCAGTATAGGGAACTCCATAGATTCTCTCAATTTGAAGAAAGTTAGAGGGAAAGGTACTAATTCAGAGTTCCTTGGTAAAATGTATCATATATATATATATATAGATAGATAGATAGATAGATAGATAGATAGATATAGATAGATAGATAGAGATATATATATTTAAAAATATTCAGAAAATATATTTGGATCTAAATATCTTCTATAATTTTAACCCTAAAATATCAATTTAAATATTTTAAAAATGGTTGGGATGTTTGTTTTTTTAAATAAGTTAGGTTACTGGAGTTCTACATGTTACTGGATCACCTGGGGTCATTTTCTGATTGGAAAATTAAGAATTATAGTCAGAGGAAAGGACATTAGAATTTTAAAAGAACATATTCAATGTACTTTAGAAGCCAAACCTATCTTATCATGTGACTTGTTTTGTATGTCTGTGAAACTATATTATCACATAAGCATTGCTGCTATTGGGACAAACAGTGACAGTTGATTCAGGTCATTTGAATGTCCACTGTCTGTTTTAATTTGTATGTTCGTTTTGACTCTGTCATATGCTCAATCTTCAGTGGAAGTCATGAGAACCTATTATTTTTGCCTGCTCCCTCCTTTACGTTGGAAATATTCTTTGTTACCCAGAGGGACCATAACTTTGAGGTAAGGGATTGTTTCCATTGCCAACTTCTTTCTTCCTTGCCAAGTAAGAGAGTTGTGGTGATCGCTTCAGTGATGCCTTCCGCAGGGTATTGCAGATGTGGTTGGGAAAAGTCATTTCATCCCCGACCTTTGCATGTCAGGTGTTGGGGTACCCGGGTGCCGCCTGGCCTGCGCCCAGGCTCTCCTGCCCTCCAATCGCCATGGGGATAACGGGCTGCAGAGTTTTGTTTCAGAGGAGTATAAATTATTTAAGAATTAAATCTATGTGCACACGGCCAAAAAAAAATCGGCTCCACCAGTCCCACCTGTCCCGGTAGGGACTGACAGCAAAGCCCCTCTCCATCCGAGCCCTCCAGCCCTGTGCAGACGGAGCCCCCAGGCGAGAGCCGAGCAGCCTGGACCTGAGGGCTGTGCACCTGGAGCGACTGCAGAGGGAGAGGGGCAGGCAGGAGCAGCGAGCCAAGGAGGGCCCACGGGCCGCAGGCCGGGGGCTGCAGAAGTTGCCAGAAAAGAAAAAGAAGAAAGATGCAAAAGGACCCCGGCCCTGGATCTGCCCTCCACAGAGGACTTCGATGCCCTGGTCTCGGCCGCCATGAAGGCTGATGACACCTGTGGCCTCGCCAAGTGCCCGACCAGCGTCGTGACTCGGGGCCAGCTCTGCCCACACTGCAGCCACCGCTACTGCCTCAGCCACTGCCTGCCCGAGATCCATGGCTGTGGGGAGAGGGCCTGCACCCATGCCCTGCAGAGAATCAGCCGGGAGGCAGTGCTGTACGCCGGCAGTGGGGCCAAGGACCGATCCCTGGACCCCGCCAAGAGGGCCCTGCTGCAGAGGAGCCTGGATAAGAAGCTGGGTGAGCTGAGTAGCCAGAGGAGGAGCAAAAGGAGGGAGAAGGAGATGTGAGCGGCCCTCACACCCTCCGGCCTTGTCTTTGCAAATGCGGGTGGGGGCAAGCAGCTGTCCCTGGTGCTTTCTGTGCCTTATAGCTGCTCCCGTGATGTGACCAGGGCTGCATGAGCGAGCGAGGGGCCTCTGGTAGGGGGTGGGTCCTCGGGCCCAGTGTGCCCTGCCTTGCGCTGGGGTGGGGGCGGGCTGCAGTGGCTGTTCCCTGGACCTTCCTGGGGAGAGCCGCTCCAGGTCTCAGTTTTGCTGGCACCAGGGCCCCCTGGGGCTCTCCGAGGTCCCTCACCAACTGCTTTAAGAGAACCTTTAAGAGAGGTTCCGGGAGTCCAGGGTTGCCTCCAGGCCTGCGCCCCGGCCCTCCCGCCCTCCGATTGCCATGGCGGGACCCAGGTTGCCTCCTGGCCTGCGCCCTGGCCCTCCTGCCCTCCAATCACCATGGTGGGGGTCCGCGGTTGCCACCTGGCCTGCGCCCCAGCCCTCCCGCCCCCCTATTGCCATGGCGATCGCCAGCCACAGGCCAGCAGGCAACCCCGCTTTCGATGGCGATCACCGACTGGGGGGTGGGGAAAGGCGGCCTTTGCCCATCCCCCAGCTCTTGCCTGCCGCCTGGGTTGCCGATCACCATTCTTCAGTCCTTCCCCTTTCGCCTCCCATCATTGCTAGTATGCAAATTAACCGCCATCTTTGTTGGCGGTTAACCGCCATCTTGGCTGGCAGTTAATTTGCATATCACCCTGATTAGCCAATGGGAAGGGTAGCGATCATACGGCTAATTACCATGTTTCTCTTTTATTAGATAGGACTAGTAGCGCTGCTCACTAATCCACACGCAAGTAACTCGCTTCCACTTGCCTCAGCTGGCCACCCACCCACTGCCGCTGGTAGTTCTCCACTGCTCATAGCTTACTGCCACACCCTTCTGTAGCTCTCCACCTACTGTCCCACCCTCTTGTAGTTCTCCCCCCACTGCCCCACCCTCCTGTAGCTCTCTGCCTGCTGCCCCACCCTCCTGTAGCTCTCCACCTCTTGTAGATTCATCCTGATGTTACAGCATAACAGATAATTAGCATATTCCTCTCTTATTATATAGGACTAGATGCCTGGTGCATGAAATTCGTGCATGGTGGGGGGTCCCTCAGCCCGGCCTACAACCTCTTGCAATTCGGGACCCCTCAGGGGATGTCTGATTGCCAGTTTAGGCCCAGTCCCGCAGGCATCCCTGCAAGATCGGGTCTAAACCTGCAGTCAGACATTCCTCTTGCAATCGTGACCATTGGCTCCTAACCACTCGCCTGCCTGCCTGCCTGATCGCCCCTAACCACTTGCTTGCCTGCCTGATCACCCCTGACCACTCTGCCTGCCTGCCTAATCACACCTAACCTCTCTGCCTGCCTGCCTGATTGCCCCTAACCACTCACTTGCCTGCTTGATTACACCTAACCACTTGCCTGCCTGCCTGCTCATCCCAAATCACCCGACTGCCTAATGATCACCCCTAACCACTCACCTGCCTGCCTGATCACACCTAACTGCTCTACCAGCCTTCCTGATCGCCCAAACCACTTGCCTGCCTGCCTGATTGCCCCTAACCTCTCTGCCTGCCTGATTGCTCATAACCACTCACCTGCTTGCCGGATTGCCCCTAACCACCCCTGCCTGATTGACCCAAACCACTCAACTGCTTGCCTAATTGCCCCTACCTGCCTAATTGCCCCTAACCACCTCTGCCTGCCTTTCTGATTGTCCCTAACCACTCGCCTGCCTGCCTGATAACTCCTAACCCCTCTGCCTGCCTGCCTGATTGCCCCTATCCACCCTGCCTGCCTGCTTGATCTCCCCTAACCACTCACCTGCCTGCCTGATCACACCAAACCACTCTACCTGCCTTCCTGATGGCCCAAACCGTTCACCTGCCTGCCTGATTGCCCCAAACCACTTGCTTGCCTGCCTCATCACACCTAACCCCTCTGCCTGCCTGCCTGATTGCCCCAACCACCTCTGCCTGCTAGATCATACCTAACCAATCTAACTGCCTGCCTGATCGCCCTTAACTACTCACCTGCCTCCCTGCCTGATCACCCCAAACCACTCACCTGCCTGTCTCATTGCCCCTAACCGCCTCTGCCTACCTGCCTGATTGCCCCTAACCACTCGCCTGCCTGTTTGATCACCCCAAACAACTTGACTGCTTGCCTTATTGCCCCAAAACATTCTGCCTGCTTGCCTGATCGCCCCTAACCGCTTGACTGCCTGCCTGATTGCCCCTAACTGCTCGCCTTCCTTCCTGATCACACCTAACCATTCTACCTGCCTGCGTGATCGCCCTTAACTACTCACCTGCCTGCCTGCCTGATCGCCCCAAACCACTCGACTGCATGCCTGATCACCCCTAACTACTTACCTGCCTTCTGATCACCCAAAAAACTTGCCTGCCTGCCTGATTGCCCCTAACCACTTACCTGCCTACCAGATCACACCTATCCACTCTACCTACCTTCCTGATCACCCCTAACCACTTGCCTGCCTGCCTGATTGCCCTAACCACCCTGCCTGCCTGCCTGACTGCCCCTATCCACTCTGCCTGCCTGCCTGATTGCCCCAAACCATTCGACTGCTTGCCTTGATTGCCCCTAACCGCCTCTGCCTGCCTTTCTGATCACCCAAACCACTTGCCTGCCTGTCTGATCGGCCCTAACTCCTCTGCCTGCCTGCCTGATTGCCCCTATCCACTCTGCCTGCCTGCCTGATCACCCCTAACTGCTTGCCTACCTGCCTGATTGGCTCTAACCACTTGCCTGCCTGCGTGATCACCCCTAACCCCTCTGCCTGCCTGCGTGATCACCCCTAACCCCTCTGCCTGCCTGCCTGATCACCCTCAACCACTCACCTGCCTACCTGATCACATCTAACCACTCTACGTTCCTTCCTGATTGCCCAAACCACTTACCTGCCTGCCTGTATGCCCCTTACCACTCTCCATGCCTGCATGATCACCCCTAACCACTTACCTGCCTGCCTGATTGCCCCAAACCACTCGACAGCCTGCCTGATCACCCCTAACCACTCACCTGCCTGCCTGATCACCCAAACCACTTGCCTGCCTGCCTGCCTGCTTGCCCCTATCTATTCTGCCTGCCTGCCTGATCACCCTAAATCACTCGACTGCCTGCCTGATCACCCCTAACCACTCACCTGCCTACCTGATCACATCTAACCACTCTACATTCCTTCCTGATTGCCCAAACCACTTGCCTGCCTGCCTGTATGCCCCTTACCACTCTCCCTGCCTGCCTGATCACCCCTAACGACTTACCTGTCTGCCTGATCACCCCTAACCACTCACCTGCCTACCTGATCACACTTAACCACTCTACCTGCCTGCCTGATCACCCCTAACCACTTGCCTGCCTGCCTGATTACCCCTAACCCCTCTGCCTGCCTGCCTGATTGGCCAAACCACTCACCTGCCTGCTGATTGCCCCTAATTGCCTCTCCTTTCTGCCTGATTGCCCCTAACCACCTCTGCCTGCCTGCCTCATTGCCCCTAACTACTTCTGCTTTGGCCCTCGCCCCCATGGCTTCGTCCGGAAGGACGTCAGAATGATGTCCAGAAGGTCGTTCAGTTGTCTAGTCTAATTAGCCTACTATGCTTTTATTATTGTAGATAGATTCCTAGATATGGAGACATGGTGGTGGGAACTCAGCAGCCAGGTGAGTGGGTTGATGCATGGAAGAACAAGAGAGAACACTATAACAGAGGAAGAAGAGGCTGTTGGCAAGACCCTCTACCTCTCTGAATCTGCTTGCTCTCTGCAAATTAGGCTAATAAGAGCCACCATTCCCAGGCATGTTGTGTATGTTGATTAGCACAGAGCTTGTCCCTTATAAGTTTTGTTTTTTTGTTTTTTGGGGTTTTTTAAAATATATTTTATTGATTTTTTACAGAGAAGAAGGGAGAGGGATAGAAAGTCAGAAACATCGATGAGAGAGATCGATCAGCTGCCTCCTGCATGCCCCCCAGTGGGGATGTGCCTGCAACCAAGGTACATGCCCTTGACCGGAATTGAACCCGGGACCCTTGAGTCCGCAGGCCGACGCTCTATCCACTGAGCCAAACCGGTTCGGCCCTTATAAGTTTTTGACCTTTTATTGTTTTTTCTTTTTTAAAGCTGAATGTTATTCTGTTGTATGTATGTGCCAATTTTTTTGATCCATCTGTTGACGGACACTTAGGTTACTTGTACCTTTTTTAAAAAAGCTATGCTTTAGATTTTATACAAATAATATCTCCTTAATATCACACATCCAGTCAATATTCAAATTTCCCTAATTCTTGCACATTTGAACAGTTTCTTTCCAGAATAAATGTCATTTGATTTTTATGCCCACCCCACCATTATAGAGGTTTTAAATATATTAACAGTTTTCCTTCTAAATATGTTAAAGAAATAACTGAAGAAGCATAAAGTGATTTATGATCAAAGATATTTACCCAAGCTTTTTTTTTAAACAGTGGAAAATGGGAAACAAAGCCATGAGTAAGAGTTTGGTTGGATAAATGAGCATTCATATTTGCAATGGTATGCTATGGCTTTAACCCTCTGAGTGGGTTAGATCAAATTTTCCAGACAAACCTAGGAAGTAACATCTGATTCCCGTAGAAAAGGATTTAAAATAACTGTCTGTGTTATCTTGGACTCCCAGGACATCACATATGCTGTTCCATCTTTCTTGAAACTTCCCTATTACCACCACCCTCCCATATACACATGTGACAAAACCCTACTCATGCTTCAGATCTCAACTCACATGGTACTTCTTATGGCCAGCTTTCCATGATCCTGTTAATTGTCATTCCCTATATCAGAGATAGTATTTACCATTTGGTTGTGATTGCTTGCATAGTTAACTATCTCCCCCACTAAGTTACTATCCCCTATGCTTAGCACAGGATTGTTTGCATGTTCTTGCACAGACTCCAGGCACACGCCCACCTCGCATGTTTGTGCTGCCTGTTCCCACTAGTCCTCCAGATACCCTTGTGCTTTGATCCCGCACCATCTTTAAGATCTGCTCAAATGTCACCTTCTCAGTGAGGCATTTAAAACTGTATACAAATCGATCAGCACTGCCAATCCCACTTTCCTGCTCTATTCTTCCAATAGCATATATTGCTCCTACTGCATTGTAGTATTTTATTTATTTATATTCATTGCTCTCTCTACAGCTATAATATAAAGACAACAAGGGTGGACACTTGAGTCTGCTTAGTTCACTGGTGCACCCCTAGCTCCTAGAACACTGCTGAGCATGCAAGTGATCTCGATAAATATCTGTGGCTGGAATGAAATACATGCCTAGTACAGAGTAGGTGCTCAGTGAATGGCAGCCTTTATTACTAGTATTGCTACTTCCCTGGTTCAGTGATGCTGGAGGGGAGACAGTCAATGACAGCACAGTGCAAATTGCTGAACACAGGGAGGAAATCGCCATCCATCTAATTGCCCCGACCCAAGCCCTGGCAGTTGTTCTCGACTAAGTAGATGCTGCTCTCTCCCCTAGAGGAGGTATCATCCTTATTAGTCAGACCATCCACCCCTTTCTACAGAAGCCAGATGTTACTTCCTAGGTTTGTCCAGCATGTAAAGGGACACTAAAACAGGAAGCAGGAGCTGGATTCCTTTGTAGCTTCCTCTACGACATCTCATCAAATCGCATGTTTACTTTATAAATGCTTCAAATTCCCAGCAACCTCTTGTAAATATTAACAAGAGACTTATTACCCCATGAAATATGAATGTTTTGTTGCAATCTGATCCTCCCCTTCTGTTAAAGAACAATCAAGAAGAATTACAAGGTGGATGTTGTGTCCGTAGCCTGAGAAAATGGTCCAAAGAAGGATAAGGCCCTCTTATCTGTCCAGTTACAGGAGCTTAGGGTCACAGCTGCTCCCATACTCTCTGGAGAGGGCAGGCCTGTTAGGATAAGTTCTTATTTTATGGGCTGGAGCAGAAACAGAAAAGGAACAATTGGCATTGTTAAAAGCAGAAGTCCTGACGTCATTGAATCTAACATCTCTCTAATTTTTTTCTTAACACCTAGTGCCATCTACAGAATTTTGGCAAACAGCAACCTGCCTGATCTAATCCTTTCATTTCAAAGACCAGGAAACAGAAAACAAAGGGAGGCAAAACAGCTTGCCCTAAGTCACACAAATAATGTCATTAATATTCACACAGTGGCCCTAGTAGGTTTGGCTTAGTGGATAGAGTGTCCCCAGAGGACTGAAGGGTCCCAGGTTTGATTCTGGTCAAGGGCATGTACCTTGATTGCAGGCTCGATCTCCAGCCCTGGTCAAGGCATGTGTGGGAGGCAACTAATCGATGTGTCTCTCACATCGATGTTTCTCCCTGTGTGTCTCTCCCCCTCCCTTCCACTCTGTCTAAAAATCAATAGAAAAATATCCTCAGGTGACGATTAATAAAAAATTATATATAATGCAGTGACCCAAGAGAAGTTTTGAGAACAAATAAATCTAAATGTTAAAAATGGCAAATTCTCCCTGAATAAAGAAAAAAGCCTCTATCAAACAGCTTCACTAAATTACAAAGTGCACTCCAGTGGGTCTGCTTTCCTTCCACATCAGACCAACAAACAAGGAATTTGTATCATGCTGTGCACTGCACTGAAATGTCAGATAACTGCTGACTCCGGTAATTCATCATTGAATTGAAGGCATTACATATGGGAAGATCAAAAATCTAAGTCCAGTTTCTTTCAACAAGAATTGATCTAAGAGTTCATTACAGAAAGTAATTTTTATTAGCACAATGACAACAACAAAAAGAGTAATGACAAGGATTTTATTTCCAATCACTGTGTCTTAAAAATGTCAACATTATAATAATAACTATTAACCCCTTTGTACAGAGAATAAAAACAAAGCTCAACAAAACATAGTGACAGGACTAAGGTTATAGAGCTAGTAAGTGACAGAACATTCATTTAAATCATGGTAAGCCTGGCTCTGAAGCCTGTGAACTTTCCATCACATTTCAAGTAATAATATTGACATTACTGAGAAAACTATACCACAGAGGAAGGACAACTACTGGGGTGGGGCTAATAGGCAGATTGGAATGCTTGGCCGGTTTCCTGATCACCAAGCTGTTTGAAAAATTCACAGCAATAACACATCAATTTTACCAGAGGGAACATGAAGGAGGCTGATGTTAAATTTCCTGAATGGACTAAGGCCTAATTTTGGCTCAGAAAAAAAGATACTTATAAGTAGTTTCTGCTTATTACACTTGATATCTTTGTTTTGCTAGAATGCATGTTTTGTAAAATGTTTTATTTTTGTTGAGTGATTTTAGGGTTGTTATGAAAGTAAACTATTTGGAGCGTCACAAAATGTCTAAAAGATTGTATGTGCTTATGAAATAGAATAGTTAAAGAGTCATTAAACTATGAAAAGGGAAAAATAAATGACACCTAAGTAAACATATTTCTTTCAATCCTTTTTCTGTCTTTATGTGTGGCTGTGGGTATATGTATAATTTACACCACTGAGGTGATGTCTTTATATAGTTTTACATTCAGCACATTTATACAATTATTTATAGTTCTTTTTCTAACCATAAATGTAATTGTTTAGAACATAAGATAAACACCCCCCAAAAAACAGACAAAAAAAGGATTGTTTGGAAGACAGTATAAGTACTGGAGTGAAACCTGAGCAAATATAAAACCACTAGAGGCTCAGTGCATGAATTTGTGCACTGGTGGGGTCCGGCCAGCCTGTCCCCAATCAACGGATCAGGGTCAGGCCTGTCAGGAGGAAACGATGGCGGGAGGTTGGCCAGCTGGCCAGCCCTGATCAGGTTGATCAGTTCAATCAAGGCTGGGCCAGGTGGGGGGAGGGGCCATGGGCAATTGGCTGGCTGGACCCGCCCCTGATTGGGGTGGGGTGGTGATTGGGGGCAGGGCCAGCTGTGGGGAGGGGCTGTGGGTGATGGGCTGACTTGCTCTGCCCCAAATGGGGGGGGGGGGCAGTGGCCTGGGGGAGGGGCCATGGGTGGTTGGCCAGCTGGCCCTGCCCCTGATCGGAGTTGAGGGGCCCATTGGGGCTGGGGCTGGCCAGGTAGAGGGGCTGCAGGAGGTTGGCCGGCAGGCCCTGCCCCCTATTGGGGTGGGGGGGGCAATCAGGGATAGGGCTGGCTAGGGGGAGGGGCTGCAGGATGTTGGCTGGCCCTGCTCCCTATTGGGGTGGAGGAGCAATCAGGGGCAGGGCTGGCTGATTGGGGGTGGGGCCGGACTGGGGGAAGGGCCGTGGGGGGTTGGCCAGCCACCCTGCCCTCCATCGGGTGGGAGAGGCTAATCAGGGGCGGGCCAGCTGGGGGGAGGGACCCCACCCCCTGATCAGGCTGGTTCGGTAGCAGCAGTGGGTGTCATAGCAACCAGTCATTCCGGTCGTTATGGTGTTCCAGTTCGTTGCTGGCTTTTTTTTATATATAGATACTATGAAAACTACTAGAAATAAACATTGTGTTACTGGCTGACATATCCCATCATTAATTTTAATTGATATGAATGTTTATCTGAGAGAGGCAAGAGAATATGTTGGAAAATCTCTTCAAATAACATATTGAGAAACCTAAATGGGAAATCTGAAAAACTTAGAAAATGAAAATGATAAAATTATTTTGAGCACCCTATTAGATTCTAATGGAGAGAATTTGAGTCTGGTTAGAGGATGATGAACAAGTTGGCTGTGGGTGAGGAAAAAGATATCATAATCAAAAACCTAAATAAAAGACCTGAAACAAAAAAAAAAATAGAAGAAAATGTAGGTACCAAAATTATGGACCTTGGTCTTAGGATTTTATTAATTTCAAAGGCAAAGGAAATAAAAGCAAATATAAATGAATGGTACTGTATCAATCTAAAAAGCTTCTGCAGAGCAAAACAAACCATCAACAAAACAAAAAGGCAAAAACAAACAATCCAATTTTTAAAAAATGGGAAGAGAGCCTGAACAAACACTTCTCCTATAGACATAAAAAGATGCTCAACTTCACTAGCTCTTAGGGAAATGCAAATCAAAACCACAATAACATGCTACCTCATACCTGTTAGAGTGGCTGTTATCAACAAGACAAGTAACAAGTGCTGGAGAGGTTGTGAAGAAAAAGGAACCCTCATTCACTGCTGGTGGGAATGTAAACTGGTACAGACACTATGGAAAGCAGTATAAGGGTTGTCCAAAAATTAAGACTAAAGTTACTTATGAGCCAGTGATCCATCTTCTGGGCATCTATTTGAAAAATTTGAAGATATTTGCAAAGATATATGTATCCCTATGTTCATTGCAGCACTATTCACAGTGGCCAAGAGATGGAAACAACCGAAGTATCCTCTCATAGATGATAGGATAAAGAAGATGTGGTACATATGCTAGTAGACAAAGGAATACTATTCAACCCTAAGAAAAGATGAAACACTGCCATTCGCGACAAGAAGAAAGGATCTTGAAAATATCATGTTAAGCGAACTAAGTCAGATGGAAAAAGTCAAGAACCATATAATTTCATTCATATGTGGGATATAAAACTGAAAGCAACAAACAAACAAAAACTCATTGATACAGACAATAGTATGGTGGTTACCAGAGGGAAATACGGGTGGTGGGTAGTAAAGGGTGTCAAATATATGGTGATGGAAGGAGACTTGACTTTGGATGGTGAACACAAAATATTTCAGTGAGGTTTTTCAATGACCTCAATATGGAAAATGTAAGTTTCCATATTGAACTCATTTTACATCACTGCCTGACCAATTTACCACATACTTTATGGCTTCAAACAACATTAAGTTCCCATCTCACAGTTTTTGTGTGTCAGAGTCCAAGGGGGGTTGGCTGGGTCCTCTGCTTAGAGTCTTACAAGGCCAAAATCAAGCCTTCCTGGAGGCTCTAAGAAAGAACCTGCTTCCAGGCTCATTCAGGTTGTTAGCAGATACGGTTCCTTGCCGAATGTCAGCTGAGGGCCGGTTTTATCTGAGGGGCTGCCTGCATTCCTTCTCATGCTTTCCATGTGGCTTTCTCCAGCAACAGTGGGTCAAGTCCCTCTGTGACACTCTGAATCTCTCTGCCTTCCCCTTCTGCTGCATCTCTTTGACTTTTCTGGCCTCCCTCTTCTGCTTTTAAGGGCTCATGTTATTACATTGGGCCCACTCAAATAATCCAAGATAATCTACTTTAAGGCCAACTGAATTACAGCTGCAAAGTACTTTCAACAGTAGTACCTAGATATGCATTTGGTTGAATAGCCAGGGGAAGGGAATTTGCAGGAATATCTTTAGAATTTTGCCCACACACATTTATTTACTGAAATTATTATTATTAATCTATTTTTAGGGATGTTGGTGAATTTTGTGGCACTGTGCCAAGGAATGATCTCTGACACTGATTCAAACTCATTTAGTTCCTGTCCTAACTGGTTTGGCTCAGTGGATAGAGGGTTGGCCTGTGGACTGAAGGGTTATGGGTTCGATTCTGGTCAAGGGCACATACCTCGATTGCAGGCTTGATCCCCGACCCCGGTTGGGGTGCGCGTGGGAGGCAACCAATTGATGTGTCTCTCTCACATCGATGTTTCTCTCTCTGTGTCTTCCCCCCTCCCTTCCACTCTCTAAAGGTCAATGGAAAATATCCTCAGGTGAGGATTAACAAACTCAGTTCCTGAGCACCACAGAAAGTCTAAAGATTCCATTTCTACAACCAGAAAAAAAAAAAATTCCACACAGAGTTTTAAATGAGAAATCTGAGATTGGAGGCAGGGCATCTGAGGAATACAATTGTTCACTTAGAAAGCCGCACTTATGGCGAGCAATAAAGAGTACATACATTCACATAAGGCATAGAGATACTAACTCTCACCTGGTCTTTTTAGGAGATCCTCTTTCTCTCGCTCTCCGGGTCACTGTCTCGAAGTGTTGGCCCGTGGAAAAGACAAGTTAGACCGCTCAGAGCAGAAGTCCTCCTGAGATTTTAGAGAAGCCAAGTCTTCCAGCAGCCAACCTATAGGGAGTAGTGACTGGATGCGGCAAGTGATTCTTGAGAAAAAGCAGGACTCTCTGAATGACTAGAGATTTCCCTACAGGGATAGTACAAATGAGATAAACAGGGCCCCAAATTTCCTACCTTTGGCGTGGGGTGACTAGAGAACAACTGTTCAGGGGCTTAATGGTGATCAGCTTCTTGGTGTTACAAGCGGGTTAGAATTTTTTTTTCATGTGAAATAAATCACTAACCCTGATTGAGACCCCTGAAACTAACACCCCATCCCCTACCTCTAGCTGGATAATGGCATCACTGGGGGGCCCTCCCCAGACTTAGCTGCTTACTGGGACACTTGATGACAAAATAAGAGTTTCCAAGGCACTAGAGATGATGTAACAGTAGAGTGATTGAGAAATGGGTCATAAACCCCATCCCTATGGTGATGGGGGTGGGGCTGTGGGGGAGAGGAGGGTGTGTCCAGGCAGGAGGAGGTGATGGGTAGAAGGATTTAAAGGAGGCAGAAATCTCTCTGTGACTGGTGTTATTTCTTTTAGCATACACATCAAAGAATACAATTTGTATTCATTTATTTACACCTGTTTCTAATGAGAATACATACACACATTGAAAAACTCAATGTATCCTATATGCATATGCAAGCACATACAGAGGGATTCGTTCCCCTTTTGCCTAGGGCCATGGTTGGCAAACTCATTAGTCAACAGAGCCAAATATCAACAGTACAACGATTGAGATTTCTTTTGAGAGCCAGATTTTTTAAACTTAAACTATATAGGTATGTACATTGTTATTAACTTAATTAGGGCACTCCTAAGGCTTAGGAAGAGCCACACTCAAGGGGCCAAAGAGCCGCATGTGGCTCGCAAGCTGCAGTTTGCCGACCATGAGCCTAGGGGATAACTAACACTTGAACAGTCATTTAAAGGCTAAAAAATGGCCCTGGTCAGTGTTTCTCAGTGGTTAGAATTTCAAAAATAAAGTTTAAAAAATGGAGCATTATTTTATACTAAATGTTCACTGCTGATGTGATTATTGCAAATGATTGTCATTATCCTTATGTTTTAGACTAGAGGCCTGGTACATGAATTCGTGCACAGGTGGGGTCCCTTGGCCTGGCCAAGTGGGGCCACAGGAGGTTGGCTGTGGGAGAGCACTGACCACCAGGGAGCAGGCAGCTCTTGCATTGAGTGTCCCCTGGTGGTCAGTGCACAGCATAGCAACTGGTCCACTGGTCATCCGGTCGCTTAGGCTTTTATATATAGAGATTATAAAACTGAGGCACTTTGAAAGAAAAAGAACAAAAAATAAAACTGAGGCACTTTAGGTTCTTAAGAGAGCTTAAGTATGCTACACAAAGTAACAGATGCAGTAAGTGTTGGAGCCTAGATTCAAGATCACCTTGGACCACTATGCTGTGCTGCCATCCACTGATGACTCCCAGATCCACATCTTCAGCTCAGTCTCTCTCCTTGATGACAATCTTGAGTATCCAGCGACCTTCTGCACATCTTTATCTTATGGTCCCATAGACACCTGACACTCAACATATTCACACCTAAATTTAGCCTTGGCAAATGTGTGCCTTCTCTGATGTCAGTAACTCTGTGAAAAATACCTTCATCTATCCAGCTGTTCCAGCCACCTCAGACTCTTCCACTATTCTCACCACCTCTAACACATCCATCCAATCAATAATCAGGTCTTTAAAATAAAACTTTACCCCTCTCTGCCCTCTTCCTACACCTGCCTAACTTCTACTCACCTTAGATGAGTTTTCCTGGCTAAGCTCTCTCTTAGGGATCACAGAATGGCCCTGTGATAGAGAGACATCTTCTCAGATTGTAGCACTGCTTAAGTTATTAATATGGTCTCTGATATACTGACCTCCATAAAAACAAGAACCCTGAATGCCAAGAGACTTGCATATTACCTGGTACACCATTTTGAATAAATTGTATCAGAGTTGAAGACCAGATGTTAGGCTGAGGCTAGATTAATTTCTTAATCTTCCAATGAAGGATGTATCTGGATGAGAAGGCAAAAGGAAAGGATGTGAAACTTTTACTGAATGGAATGTGATGGGAACCCTTTATATCTCTCTCCACTGGACTAATATAGTATTCAGAATACACCCAGTAGAAACAGAGTCTGAACGAACTGTATTAGTTTCTAATACAGTTCCTTGGTCTTAGTAGGAAACACATGGGAAGAATCAGCTCCACATTTTTCCACTGCACATTACTGCTGTTGAGAATGTATCCTGGAAATGTGCAATAAAGGAGAAAGAACAACAATATGGAAGTAGCATAGTCCCCTTGTAATGTCATCAGAACAGTGACCTAAATCATTTTTATTTTTTATTCCATCCAGGACTTATTTTTTAAAATGTATTTTTTATTGATTTCAGAGAGGAAGGGAGAGGGAGAGAGGGATAGAAACATCAATGATGAGAATCATTGATTGGCTTTCTCCTGTATGTGCCACATTGGGGCTAAGTCTCCTTGAGTTGATAGAGTGGCCTTGTGTAGTAGGTGTCCAATAGGGCCCAGGGGCTCAGCCTCCCCATTCACCTAAGGTGGACACTCTAGGTGCCCCCCTTTATGGGCTGTGTGCACAGTCTTGTTGTAGTTGAGCCTTGATTGCTGTTGGTGTCACTGGGAGGAATTGACCGCCAGGCCAATTGGCTATGGGGACCAGCTTTGTCTACAATGGGAGAACTGCTGTGCTGGACACACCCTTATGGGGCAGGACTTGCTTCAGTGGGGCTTTGGTGCTCACTGAGTCTGTCCCTTGAGTGTGTCACTTATGGATGTGAAGAGTTGTAATCTGGTATGGTCTCACACTGACCACAGGGTACACTAGCTCTTGGGTCTCCTGGGAGGTGCAAAGTTAGCCACTGCCTGGGGCCACCCAGCAGGAGCTACAGAGAGATCTGCAGATTCCTCTTCTTTGTATCTGGTTTGGAAGTACCCAGATGAGGCCCAGCTGTGAAGCGAGGCAGGCTGGTGCTGGTGCTGGGTCTTGGGCCTTTTATTGATAGGTTTGAGGATCCCTAGTCCACCTGCAGCTCATTTGACAGATTTTATCCTGAGAAAGGACAGGCCCATCATTTGCAAAAGCTGCTGCACACAGCTTGGGTGGGGTTGCAAATTGGGTGGGGCGGGGTCTCAGGGAATCACCACAGCTGAGCAAACAGAAATGGCTGCCACTCAGCCCTGCAACCAAGTAGGGCCCAACACAGGAACAATGACAACTGCGACCACCTCTGTCTGGGAGAAAGCCACCCCTGAGTTCCTGCCTCAATGCCAGACAGTCCAGTTTCTCCTCAAATGTTTCTGGGTCCCCCCAGAGCCTTGCCCAGCAAGGGAGCTCAAAGGAAGTGGGAGCTCGTAAGTTCGTAGTGCTGGCCTTTTAAGAGGAGCAGCTGGGTCTCCAGCAGCCTCTGTGTCACTGAGCCCCTATCCGCACTGGTTTTTATAGCCCGTAGTTCTTACTGCCTGTAGGTACTTATTTTCCCACCTCTGGGGCCCTGGGCTGGGGGTCTGGTGTGGGAATGGGGCCCCTTGCTCCTCCAGGTGGCCTCAACAGAAGCAATCTCCCTCCTGTGCTGGACCAGCCCGTTCTGTGCCTCCATACCTCCTATCAGTCTCAGTGTGCTTTCTTCTTTACTTCTCTAATTGTAGGGCTTCCATTCAGCCAGCTTTCTGGTGGTGCTGGATGATGGTTGTTCTGTATTTTAGTTGTAATTTTGATGTGGTTGTGGGAGGTAGCAAGTACAGGCATTTGCTTATGCTGCCATTTTGGTTCTACCAAGGCCTATGAGTTCTTTATAAATATTAGATATTAACCTTGGATCAAATATATAATTGGCAAATATTTGCCCTATTTCAGAGGTTACCTTTTCATTTTGTTGATGGTTTCCTTTGCTGTGAGTTAAACAGCAACACTCTTCTCATGACTTTTTGTTATATGAGAATTTGTCATCATGTGTTAAACCAGTTTAGTCAAGATCTTCTGTTTTAGTAAAGAAAAGTGGCTTATCTGAGAATTCTCCCTGTGCCAGGGGTTTGTTTTATGTTCATTCTGAGTTACCAAGAAGGCAAGAAGCAGCTACCTACTGGCTTATGGGGTCCTTCTGGAGACAATAAGGAGGCCTCACACATCCCATTGGTACCCTCAGAAGGTTCACAAACCCATGGAGGCAATAGTGCCAGTTCCTTCAATAGCAAGCAAATTGAGGCATGCCATTGTAGCACCAGTGATTGAAGACGAACCTGTGAGGGTGGCCTTTATTCATTGAGAGTCTATCATTTTCATTCCTGTGAGCACAGCACACCTATGAATAATAGGGTATGTAAATTTAAACAAAGAAAGAAAATTCTAGAAATAGCACCAACGCTGCCCCTTCACCCAATGCCATCATGACAAGCCAAAGACAGACTAGAACCCCAATGATCTGGCATCCCTTCCCTCCACAGTGATTGTGGCTTACCCAGGCACAGTGTGAATGCCTCCTTATAGGACAATGTTAGGCTGTGTGTGTCTTTCACTCAAAGGAAAACAGGAGGACTAGAATTAGTATCTTAGGACTCACCCAGCTATGACACCCAGCTGGTGGGTCACCACATACAACAGTTCTGGGCTATAATCAGGGCTCATCTCCCACAGTTAATCCGTTAGAAAATAACTATATTTTCTCTGGTCAAGGAGGAGTGGAGGAGGGTGATATGGATCTACAACTGATGATATGTCCCAGGCAAATGAGGAGAAATTAAAATAGCTGTTGATGTAAAAAGCCAGGTCATTTTAAGACAGATTATATAAAACAGAAATGGGATTTAGGGGGGGAAAATGACAGAAGCAAGTATAGGGCTGCTCTGAGAATTATAAGAGAGCATTCCCACTTCTCCTTACCAATTCCAAATTGGAATTACCATAAAAGGGGAAACTACCAAGGACCATATGGATACTAGGGTTACTTTATCTATTCTTAACCCTACCCAATTAAATCACTCTCTCCCTCAGAATAAAGCTTCTGTACAAATTGTAGGGGTATCTAACCAATCAAGGTCTGTTTTTAAGTCAGAACCTATTATTCCCTTCCAGCTAGGGAACATGTTACGGAGCAATACATATTCTTATAGTCAAATCTGCCCCAATTCACCTGATTGGGCGAGATTTTCTTGAAAGGTATTTAAAACTAAATAAATCAGGCACTGAAACAATTGAGAAAATAATGATTTTAAAGGAGCCTCAACAACAGGAAACTAATCTTGAGACTGAATGTTTGCTACAAAATGTTCCTATGAAATTCTGGGCTCTTTCCAGTATGGATATTGGCAAAATTAAGTTAGCTATTCCAGTTAAAATAACTATTGACAATACTTTACCTTTACTTAATTTTTGTCAATATCCTTTAAGACTTGATGCACTGGCCAGAATCAAACTCATCATACAAAATTACTTAAAGAGAGGGCTTATCATCCCATGCACGAGCCCCTGTAATACTCCTATCCTTCTAGTAAAGAAACCCAATGGGAAAGAATGGACATTTGTACAATATCTCAGAGCTATAAACAAAATAGTTATTCCTAGACATCCTGTGCTTCCAAATCCACATACTCTGTTACCTTCCATTCCTATGTATTGCCAATAGTTTCTAGTAATAGATTTATGTAGTATTTTTTTCAGCATTCCTATGGAAAAAGGCAGTCATTATCTTTTTGCCTTCACCTGGGAAGGTCACCAATTCACCTTGACCACAATTCCCCAGTGTTATATAGAGTCCCACATATTTCTCTCAAATACTAAAGGCTGATTTAAATGATGTTGAAATTCACAGATATTCTACTCTGATCTAATGTGTAGAGGATTTACTTTTATGCTCCAGGGCATTCTTAGACTCCCCAAAGGATACAGTCTATCTAAGGATTGTTTTTTTAGTTTCTCTTTCTGAGAGTTCATTATTGGTGTATAAAAATGCCATAGATTTCTGGGTGTTAATTTTGTATCCTGCTACATTGCCAAATTCATTTATTAAATCTAGTAGTTTTTTGGTGGAGTCTTTAGGGTTTTCTAAGTACAATATCATGTCATCTGTGAATAATGACAGTTTTATGCTCTCCTTTCCAATTTGAATGCCTTTTATTTCTTCTTGTCTGATCACTGGGCTAGGACTTCCAGTACTATGTTGAATAAGAGTGGTGAAAGCGGACATCCCTTTCTTGTTTCTGTTCTTAAGGGAAATGCTTTTAGTTTTTGCCCATTGGGTATGATGTTGGCTGTAGGTTTATCATATAAGGCTTTTATTATATTAAGGTATGATCCCTCTATTCCCACTTTGCTGAGACTATCAAAACTGGGTGTTGGATTTTGTCAAATGCTTTTTAAAAATCTATTGATATGATCATGTGATTTTTGTCTTTCAATTTGTTTATGTGATGTATCACATTTATTGATTTTCAAGTAATGTACAGGCCTTGCATCCCTGGAATAAATCCCACTTGATCATGGTGTATAATCTTTTTAATATATTGCTGGATCTGATTTGCTAATATTTTGTTGAGGATTTTAGCATCTATGTTCATCAGGGATATTGGCCTGTAATTCTCTTTCTTGTACTGCCTTTGTCTGGTTTTGGAATTAAGATAATGCTGACCTCATAAAAAGAGATTGGAACTGTTCCTTCCTCTTGGATTTTTTGGAATAGTTTGAGGCGTACAGGTGTTAGTTCTTCTATGAATATTTGGTAAAACTCCCCTGTGAAGCCAGGTGGACCAGGACTTTTGTTTGCTGGGAGTTTTTCGTTTACTGCTTCAATTTCATCAATTGTTATCAGCTTATTCAGTTTTCTTTTTTATCTTTCCTGATTCCGCTTTGGAAGATTGTAATTTTCTAGGAAATTTGTCCATTTCGTCCAGGTTGTCCAGCTTGTTGGCATATAGTTGGTCAGTATTTTCTTACAATCCGTTGTATTTCTGTAGTGTCAGTTGTTACTTCACCTCATTTGTTTCTTATTCTATTTATCTGGGTTCTCTCTTTGTTTCTTGATGAGTCTGGCTAAAGGTTCATCAATCTTGTTATCTTTTTAAAGAACCAGCTCTTGGTTTCATTGATCTTTTGTATTGTGGTGGTTGGTTTGTTTGTGTGTGTGTTTGTTTATCTCTATGTCATTTATTTCTGCTCTAATCTTTATTATTTCCGTCCTTCTTCTTACCCTGGGCTTTTATTGTTTCTCTCTTTCTAATTCTTTAAGTTTTAGGGTTAGATCGTTTATTAGAAAATTTTCTTATTTCTTGAGGTAGCCTGTAGTGCTGTGACCTTCCCTCTCAGGCCTACTTTCACTGTGTCCCATAGATTTGGATTTTGTTATGAGTTCCTTTTCATTTGTTTCCAGGGAGTTTTTTGTTTATTCCTTGGACCTCATTGATAACCCATTCATTGTTTAATCAACAAGTCTTTCTTGGCTCCTATATAGGAAAGTATATTGATGGGGCCTCCCATGTTGGTCTGTGTAAGGATACCATATACCCAACCAATTGCATGTTAGTAATGGTCAGATGAAATAAACAATGCAAATTATCTCACACCTAGTAGTGTTGGCAGCAGGGAAAACAGCACCAGGTGTTAGACTGGTGGGGTCAGGCTGGACCTGAGTTCAGCAACCACACTACTTGAATTCTGGTTAGGAAAGAATTCAGAGCCAAGACTCAAACTATAAGAGAACATTTATTTAGAAAATCACAGAGGTAGAAGAAGTAATTCGTAGAAAAAATGGGCTTAGGAAATAAGTTATAGAGGCAAAGGAAGGGCCCCTGGAGCTTATGGAGAGAGTGAGGGGAACACCAGGCTGTACTCTCAGGAGAAAGGGAGTGCTCCCCTCTATTCTAAGGGTTTTTAAGGTGGAGATTTTAGGGGAGGTCCCAGGGGAAGATCTCAATAGAATATTCAGCAGTTTTTCAATCGTGTGCTGATTGATTCAGTGCCAGGGCTGGGGTCATTATTCAATGCAGCTTGTCCTGAGTTAGCTGTGATATCCCTTGTCTAGTTTTGCTGCTTTTCCAGATCTGGAGCTGAAATACAACTGAGGCCCAGTTGTTATCTCTAGGAACGAAAAGTCAGGAGGTGTAAACCGAATGGCCAGTGATTTGAAAGGTCAGGGGGTCCAAATAGTATGACCAGTGATATGCTAAGTGAGGAAAGGTCACCCTGGGAATGAGGTCCCACCCTACAATTGTCTGTTGCTAGGCACTCAGAGCTTTCCGCTCTAGTGTCCTTCTGTACCTGGCCTAATGTCCTTGCTCTGCTCATGTCTGTCTAACTGCCTATCACAGTAGTGCTCAATAAATATTGATGCATTCAAGTTATCACCTTGCTCTTATCTACTCTATACACACACACACACACACACACACACACACACACACACACACCACAAATTCTACTCAAATCTGTTTTTTATTTCTATGAAAATCTTCCAATCATAGAAGAGATTACAGACAGATATAAATCACACCCACTTTTACTCCCTTCTTAAACTTTAAAGGCAGTTCACTTTAACTTATAAGGTCTCTGTGGTGATCACAGGATTAAAACAATAGAGACTGTATGAAATAGCAGTTGCCACAGAGCAGAATCTATTTTATCATCAGAAGAATATTATGGCCAGTGGTAGACTACATGTTTTAATACTTTATAATCAAAAACATGAACATATTTATTCAATTGTATATGTGGAAATGTACAGATAAGAGGCTAAAAGTGTTTATATAACATTCAAATAGAAAAACTGCTCTGAGCTGCCTGCGGCTGTCAAGAGAGTGCAGTCTACAGTTTTTACACTAGGGGCAGCAACATATAAGAAATGGCTCTTTATTCCCATGACATTTTTAATGGACTGTAATATTTGACCAAAAACAAATACATATTAATTAGAAATTGAAAGACTGATATTTTGAGACCAATTTTCTGGAATTTGAGGAGGACCTCTAGTGGAAGATGTTGATTGGTGTGGAATATACTTTTGTTGCTTTTAAAGCTAGATGAAATGATGCCTTTGTCTCTCAGTGTGAGACGCAGCAAAGGGCCAAATGGGAGAATAGCATGCAGCAGGGTCTGGATTCAAAGTCATTACACAGAATGATTCTCAACTAAACTTCTAGAAAAATCTCTCTGTTTATCTTTGTGTATTTATATAGCGTATATAAAAGAATTATAAGGATGAATGAGTCTGCTTGTTTGGTTAAACCTATCTTCCAGGTAACTCCATATTGCTTTCCACAGTGGCTGCACCAGTCTGCATTCCCGCTAACAGTGCACAAGAATTCCCTTTTCTCCACATCCTCTCCAACACTTGTTGTTTGTTGATTTATTGATGGTAGCCATTCTGAGAGGTGTGAGGTGATATCTCCTTGTGGTTTTAATTTGCATCTCTCTGATGATGAGTGACATGGAGGATTTTTTCATGTCTATTGGCCATCTGTATGTCCTTTTGGGAGAAGTGTCTATTCAGGTCCTTTGCCCATTTTTTTAATTGGATTGTTTGGTGGTTTTTTTGGTGTTGAGTTTTATAAGTCCTTTATAAATTTTGGATATTAACCCCTTATTAGATGTATCATTGGCAAATATGTTCTCCCATTTAGTGGGTTGTCTTTTCATTTTGTTGATGGACCTGGAGAGTATTATACTAAGTGAAATAAGTGAGTCAGAGAAAGACAAGTACCATATGATTTCACTTATATGTGGAATCTAATGAACAAAATAAACCAACAAACAAAATAGAAACAGACTCATAGATACAGAGAACAGACTGACAGCTGTCAGAGCGGAGGGGGATGGGGAGCTGGGTGAAAACTGAAGAGATTAAACAAAAAACCCTCATAGACACAGACAATAGTATGGTGATTACCAGCAGGAAAGTGAGTTGGGGGAGGTAGAAGTGAGTAAAGGAGGGATAAATGGTGATGGAAGGAGACTTGACAAGATGGTGAACATATAATACAATATACAGATGATGTATTATAGAATTGTACAACTGAAACATATATAATTTTATTAAGCAATGTCACCCTGATAAATTTAATAGAAAATTAAAAACACCCATCCTCCATAAGGTTTTGCATTTTGAATACCAATTTTGTTTTTATCTCACAAGCTGAGGAATCAAGCATATTCAGCTTCAGTTTCCTTGGCAACCAAACTGCTTCCTGTCTAGACTTCTGGTCATGAGAAGAGAGAAAAGGAAAAACAAAGAATGGGGGAGGGAAGCTAAAAATGTTATACCTTATCTCCCTTGCCTTTCCCTATCACAGTCTAATAATTCTCTACCACTCTAGCCATTATCCACCAAAAATAAATTAAATCTGTGGATGATGTTGAGTGAGATTAATTCCACATGTAAAGTCCAAATTCCCTTGCTCCCATCAATGCATCAGGGGTAAAATCTAAGGTTTTCTTTCTTTTTGAAAAAATATATTTTTTATTGATTTCAGAGAAGAAGAGAGAGGGAGAGAGAAAGTGAGAGAGAGAGAAAGAAACATCAATGATGAGAGAATCATTGACTGGCTGAATCCTGTATGCACAGCATTGGGGATCAAGCCCACAATCCAGGCATGTGCCCTGACCGGGAATCAAATCCTAACCTCCTGGTTCATAGGTTGATGCTCAACCACTGAGCAACACCAGCTGGGCTCTGAGGTTTTCTTGACAAGAGATCCTAGACTAAGAACCTTGGCAGAATAGACATCTTTATTTCTACTCTTTCCTGCCTCTCTTTCTTTCTGAATTATAGAATAGGATTTTTATCACTAATCATAGAAAACAGCTACATACTTTTTTGTTCTCCTATTCCATCCCCTTATATCTACTGAAATGAGTGAAGGCAGAGAAGAAATTTGACCCACGGAAGAGACAGGGGCCAGCACTACTCCTGGAATCCCTACATGGTGAGCTATTCCAGAGCGGAGGTTCTCAGTCACTCCTATCAATGCCTCCACATTGCGTTATAAAGGAAGGCTTTTTGTTTGAGACCTGCCTTCATCTTCTCCAATCTAGCATTGTGTGCTCACTCTAAATCATCCTCATTGGCATCCATGCCACCATTCTAAGTCTCAACCTCTACTATGAATCCTCCCATAGTAAACCATTTTGTGACCCTTATCACACTTCGAAGAGGCTTCCTAGAAATCCAACTATCTGGGATAAACTTCAATGCTAGCAAACCTCAGATATATGCCCTTAGATTGGCTGTATCATCTTGGCCTCAGGATTTTCCATTTCTGGATTCTAATTTTTAGTTGCAACAGAGTGCAAGGATACATTCAAGTCCTCTCTTTCTTGGCCTAAAATACTCCTACCCCTTATAGGGGTCTGGACATCAGAGCCTCCAAATTCTCTCCCATGCACCCCCATCCTTTCTTACTCCCAGTTTTCCCATTCCCCGCTCCCCCCCACCCCAGGGCATCAGGGAGCAGGAGATGCAGGATAAGGATATCATTGCCAATGTTTTCACTGTGAAAAATAGATCAATTTGCCCTAGCCAGTTTGGCTCAGTGGATAGAGCATCGGCCTGCAGACTGAAGGGTCTGGGTTCGATTCTAGTCAAGGGCACGTACTGCAGTTGCAGGCTTGATCCCTGTGCGAGAGACAACCGATTGATGTGTCTCTCTCACATTGATGTTTCTCTCTGTCTGTCTCTTCCTCTTCTTTCTACTCTAAAAATCAATGGAAAAAATCCTCAGGTGAGGATTAATAAAATAAAATTTAAAAAGAAAAAGAAAACAGCAATTTGAAGGAAGCAACCAAAGTTTAAATTGTGAGGAAAGAGCTTGATTAGCTGAAGATATGTTTATAATTTTATCTCTATTCCAAATGATTTGGGTATCCCTACTGATATAAGGCCCAGTCCTAGCCTCCCTCTCAGAGGTCCAGTTGTAGGCTGGAGCTGAGACCCTATACTCCACTCCACAACAGCTACCTTCACCCGTATTCATTGGTTTAAAACAACAAAAAACTTCTAAGTTATCTTGGGGTGAAGATAAAATTTTTAAAATGCAATTACATGATAATTTGAATTACAATCAGTGAAAACATTATAAATTCAGAGTTGAAGGAACCATTCAAATCTATCCTCAGGCTAATTATCATCTTGAACTGTTTTTTTCTTTTAAATAAGAGAAACTAAAAAAAAAAAAAAACCCACAATAACACTAAATTTTCAAAATTTTTCAACAAGCAAGCCTGAGGAAAGCAAAATAGACAGTAGAGAAAACAGCAGCAATCTTTGGAATAGTAAATAAAAAAAATTGTTAAAATGTTATCTGATAATTATGTGAAAAACCACAAAAACAGAGTGGACTCAAATAAATAAAATCAGAAATGAAAGAGAACTGACACCTCAGAAATACAAAGGATAGCCCAGCTGTCCTGGCTCAGTGGTTGAACATCAACCTATGAATCAGGAGGTCATGGTTCGATTCCCGAACAGGGCACATGCCCGGGTTGCAGGCTCGATCCCCAGTGTGGGTGTGCAGAAGCCAGCCGATCCATGATTCTCTCTCATCATTGATGTTTCTATCTCTCCCACCCTCTCCCTTCTTCTCTGAAATCAATAAAAATAAAAGAAATACAAAGGATTGAAAGAAAATACTATAACCAACTATATGTCAAGGAATTGGACAAACTTGGCAAAATGGATAAATTTCTAGAAACATACAATCTTCTGAAAATGAATCAGGAAGAATAAAAAAAAACCTGAATAGACCAATTACAAATAATTAAATCAAAGCAGTAATAATAATAACAATAGCCCTAACCGGGTTGGCTCAGTGGATAGAGTGTCGGCCTGTGGACTGAAGGGTCCCAGGTTTGATTCTGTTCAAGGGCATGTACCTTGGTTGCAGGCACATCCCCAGTTGGGGGTTTGCAGGAGGCAGCTGATCAATGTTTCTCTCTCATCGGTGTTTCTAACTCTCTATCCCTCTCCCTTCCTCTCTGTAAAAAAATCAATAAAATTTATTTAAAATAATAATAATAACAACAATAATAATAATAGTGGAGAAACCAAGATGGCGGCATAGGTAAACACCGGAGATTGCTGCCTCGCACAACTACTTCAAAAATACAAGTAAAAGACGGAATGGACATCACCCAGAACCACAGGAAGGCTGGCTGAGTGGAAATTTCACAACTAGAAGGAAAGAGAAAAGCATACTGAGACTCAGAGGAGGCGCGGTGCGGAAGTAAAATACTAAGGTGTGGAGGTGCGTGCAGAGCGGGCTGGCGGCTGATGGCGCGGTTGTCGTTTTCAATCGGGAGGGAGTCTCAGGTTCTGAGCTCCAGTTCCGGGTGAGTCTCTAGAGACCCAGACTTATACGGGAGTAGCGGGACTGTCTGGCAGCGGTCGGAACTCGAGGGCAGCTTTCTCTCTGAGGGGCTTGCAGCTATTACCAGGACATTGAGAAGCAAAGCCTCCGAGGGCAAGACTGAGGGCAGCCATAACTGCTAGCCCCGCCCTGTTGATCCGCTGGGACCTGCCCCACCCAAGCCCTGCAGGGAGGCTTTTGCTGGATAGCCTCAGGCAAAGGCTAGATTAACACCTCCCTAGAGATCCAGGAGCCAGGAAGCCCAGAGGTCAGAGTGGGACCATCCAGTTTGCAGCTCCGTGGAAACATAAAGGACACACTCAGGGGCAGACTCAGTGAGCACCAAAGCCCCATTGAAGCAAGTCTTGCCCCAGAGGGGTGTCTCCAGCACAGAAGTTCTCCCACTGAAGACACAGCTGATTCTCACAGCCAGTTGGCCTGGAGGCCAATTCCTCCCAGTGATACCTACAACAATCAAGGCTTAACTACAACAAGACTGTGCACAAAGCCCACAAGGGGGTGCACCAAGAGTGTCCTCCTCAGGTAATTGGGGAGGCTGAACCACTGGGCCCTAGAGGACACTCAGCACAGAAAACCACTGTATCAACACAGGGAAGCATAAAAAATGCGGAGACAAAGAAAAAGGACACAAATGACAGAAATGGAGGAAAGCAAATGACTGGATATAGAGTTCAAAACCACACTTTTAAGATCTTTCAAAAATTTTCTAGAAACTGCCGATAAACTTAATGAGATTACAAGAAATCTAATGAGACCCTCGAGGTTGTGATAATGAACCAACTAGAACTTAAGCATACACTGACTGAAATAAAGAATATTATACAGACTCCCAACAGCAGACTAGAGGATTGCAAGAATCAAGTCAACGATTTGAAATACAAAGAAGCAAAAAACACCCAACCAGAAAAGCAAAATGAAAAAAGAATCCAAAAATACGAAGATAGCATAAGGAGCCTCTGGGACAGCTTCAAGCGCACCAACATCCGAATTATAGGGGTGCCAGAAGAAGAGAGAGAGCAAGATATTGAAAACCTATTTGAAGAAATAATGACAGAAAACTTCCCCTACCTGGTGAAAGAAATAGACTTACAAGTCCAGGAAGCACAGAGAACCCCAAACAAAAGGAATCCAAAGAGGACCACACCAAGACACATCATAATTAAAATGCCAAGAGCAAAAGACAAAGAGAGAATCTTAAAAGCAGCAAGAGAAAGAAACTCAGTTACCTACAAGGGAGTACCCATACGACTGTCAGCTGATTTCTCAACAGAAACTTTGCAGGCCAGAAGGGAGTGGCAAGAAATATTCAAAGTGATGAATGCCAAGAACCTACAAACAAGATTACTTTATCCAGCAAAGCTATCATTCAGAATTGAAGGCCAGATAAAGAACTTCACAGATAAGAAAAAGCTAAAGGAGTTCATCACCACCAAACCAGTATTATATGAAATGCTGAAAGGTATCTTTTAAGAGGAAGAAAAAGAAAAAGGTAAAGATACAAATTTTGAACAACAAATACACATCTATCAACAAGTGAATCTGAAAATCAAGTGAATAATCTGATGAACAGAATGAACTAGTGATTATAATAGAATCAGGGACATAGAAAGGAAGTGGACTGACTATTCTTGGGGGGGAAAGGGGTGAGGGAGATGCGGGAAGAGACTGGACAAAAGTCGTGCACCTATGGATGAGTACAATGGGTGGGGAGTGAGGGAGGAGGGTGGGGTGGGAACTGGGTGGAGGGGAGTTATGGGGGGGGGGAAGAGGAACAAATGTAATAATCTGAACAATAAAGATTTAATTAAAAAAAAATTAAAAAACCAATAACAATAATAAAACTCCCAGGCAAACGAAAGTCTTGAACCAGATGGCTTCACAGGTAAATTTTATCAAACATTTAAGGGAAAAGTAATACCTATCCTTCTCAAACTATTCGAGAAAATTCAAGAGAAGGGAGGACTTCCAAGCTCTTTTTATGAGGCCAGCATTATCCTAATTCCAAAACCAGATGGAAACAATACAAAGAAAGAAAACTTGCCCTAACTGGTTTGGCTCAGTGGATAGAGCGTCAGCCTGTGAACTGAAGGGTCCCAGGTTCTATTCTGGTCAAGGGCATGTACCTTGGTTGCGGGCACATCCCCAGTGGGGGGTGTGCAGGAGGCAGCTAATCGATGTTTCTCTCTCATCGATGTTTCTAGCTCTCTATCCCTCTTCCTTCCTCTCTGTAAAAAAATCAAAAAAATATATTTTTTAAAAAACTCTGGGGCAATATCCCCAATAAACAGATGCTAAAATCCTCAACAATATATTAATAAACTGGATCCAGCAATATATTAAAAAGATCATACACCACGATCAAGTGGGATTTATTCCAGAGATGCAAGGTTAGTACAATATTAGCAAATCAATAAATGTGATACATCCACATAAACAAAATGAAGGATAAAAATCACATAATCATATCAACAAATGCAGAAAAAGCATTTGATAAAACCAAAACCCATTTATGATAAAAACTCTCAGTAAAGTGGGAATGGAGGGATCATATCTCAACATAATAAAGGCCATATATGACAAACCAACAGTCAATATCATATTCAATGGGCAAAACCTAAAAGTGTTTCCCTTAAGTTCATGAACAAGACAGGATGCCCACTTTCACCACTCTTATACAACATAGTATTGGGAGAAGTATTAGCCACAGCAATCGGATAAGACAAACAAATAAAAGGCATCCAAATGGAAAAGAAGGAAGTAAAACTGTCATTATTCACAGATGGCATGATATTGTACATAGAAAACTGTAAATACTCCATCAGAAAAAAACTTCTGGATCTAATAAATGAATTAAGCAAAGTAGCTGGATACAAAAATAATCAGAAATTGGTGGCATTTTTATATACCAATAATGAACTATCAGAAATAGAAATTAAGAAAACCATCTCACTTACTATTGCAACAAAAACATAAAGTACCTAGGAATAAATTTAACCAATGAGGTAAAAGACCTGTCCTAGGGAAATTAAGAGATACTGAAGAAAGAAATTGAGAAAGACACAAATAAAGCATGGATAGGAAAAATTAGCATCATTAAAATGTCCATACTACTCAAAGCAATTTTCAGATTGATTGCAACTCCTATTAAAATACTAATGGCATGTCTCACAGATCTAGAATAAATATTCCAAAAATGTATATGGAAGCAAAAAAGACCCCAAGTAGCCTCAGCAATCTTGAGAAAGAAGAACGAAGTTGGAGGTATCACACTACCTGATATCAAACTATACTACAAGGCCATAGTAATAAAATCAGCATGGTATTGACACAAGAAGAGGCATATAGATCAATGAAACAGAATAGATAGCACAGAAATAAACCCATGTTTTTATGGGCAATTAATGTTTGACAAAGGAGGCCAGAACATACAATGGGGTAAAGACAGTCTCTTTAACAAATGGTGTTGGGAAAATTGGACAGACACATGCAAAAAAATAAAACTGGACTACCAACTTACACCATACACAAAAATAAACTTAAAATTGATTAAATACTTAAATATAAGTCACAAACCATAAAAATCCTAGCATAAAACATAGGCAGTATAATTTCAGGCATTTCTCACAGCAATATTTTTGCTGATATATCTCCTGAGGCAAGGGAAACAAAAGAAAAGGTAAACAAATGGGACTACATAAAACTAAAAAGCTTTTGCACAGCAAAAGAAACCATTAACAAAATAGAAAGGGTACCCACTGAATGGGAGATCGTATTTGCCAATGATATATCTGATAAGGAGTTAATATCCAACATATATAAAGAATTTATACTACTCAACACCAAGAAGACAAACAGCCCGATTAAAAACACGGGCAATGGACTAGTATAAATACTTCTCCAAAAAGGACATACAGATGGCCAATAGAAATATGAAAAAATCTTCAATGTCACTAATCATCACAGAGATGAAGATTAAAAGCATAATGTGATATCACCTCATGCCTGTCAGAATGGTTTTCATCAATAAATCAATAAACAACAAGTGTTGGCGAGGATGTGGAGAAAATGGAATCCTAGTGCACTGTTGATGGGATTGCAGATTGGTGCAGCCACTATGGAAAACAGTATGGAGTTTCCTCAAAAAGTTAAAAATCAAACTTCCTTTTTGATATAGTGATTCCACTTCTGGGAATATATCTGAAGAAACCCAAAATACTAATTTGAAAGAATATATGCACCCCTATGTTCAATGTAGCATTATTTACAATAGCCAAGATCTGGAAACAATCCAAATACCCATCAGTAAATGAGTAGATAAAAAAAGCTGTGGTACATTTACAAAATGGAATATTTCACTGTAAAAATGAAGAAAACCTTACCTTTTCTTACAGCATGGATGGACCGGAGATTATTTTGCCAAGTGAAATAAGCCAGTCAGAGAAAGATAAATGCCATATGATCTCATTTATATGTGGAATCTAATGAACCAAATAAACTGAGGAACAAAATAGAAACAGAGGCATGGATACATGGAACAGACTGACAGCTGTCAGAGGGGAAGGGGGTTGGGGAGCTGGTGAAAAAAGGTGAAGGGATTAAACAGAAAAAGTGTGGATCTAAAAGCAAACTGCCTGGTTCATAGTTGGGCTACGTACTTACTAGCTGGCTAATTATCAGTTAGTTACCTCATCTTCTTAGCCTGTTTCTTCATCTGTAACATGGGGATAATAATACCTATCTTGTAAGGTCCTTATGAGGATAAACTAAATTAATCCATGTAAAGCACTTAACCAAGGGTCTGGTGCATAATAAGCACTTAACATTGTTACTCTTTGGACCAGGCACTGTGTTTAGTGTTTTCTGTACGTGATGCTATTGAATTGTTACAATGACCAAGATGTCACCTATGGACATCCATATATAGCTAAGGCACCTTGAGCAAAATTACCTCTCTGACCCTCAGTTTCCCCACCTTTTATAGCTGAGGAAACTGAGGGTCAGAGAGGTAATTTTGCTCCAGGTGCCTTAGCTATATATGGATGATCTGATTCCAAAGTCCAGCAAGATCATTTGACTGCATCAGAGGAAGAAGAGAAAGAAAGAAAATAGAAAGGGGAGAGCTAATGCTGGGAGAGAGAGGACTACATTGGGTTTTATCTCTAAGAAGGGCCTAAGATACCTTTGGGGCCAATGCAAAGCCAGGCCAGCAGAAGGCGGGGTGGGTGGAGCTGAGCCAAGGAGGAAGGGATAAATGCCAGGTCCTGACGCACAGCATCCACCCAGTCGTTCGTTCGTCCTCAGTGCAGGGCAACAGGTAAGAGTGACTTTCATCCTGGTGCCCTCTTTCTGGTCTGTCTGCCCACCTAAAGGCTGCACATGCTAACTCTCTGCCCTGGCTAGATCTGACTTTGTTTCTTAGAATCTGTCTCTCTGTCATTTCCTCTCCCCTTCCCCGCCATGTATTTTCCTGCTTTTCCCTATTTTTAACTTTTTTTTGGTCTTTCCCTCCTTGTTTCCTCTCCTTTGTTAGCTTTCAAGGTCACTTACTTCAGTTCATCTCTCTCTGACACACTAGCTCTCTCTTATTTTCCCTTCTTTGTCTGAATGCTGTCTGTGTTCTCTCTCTCTCTCTCTCTCTCTCTCTCTCTCTCTCTCTCTCTCTCTCTCTCTTCCTTCTATTCTGCTCAGTCTCTGTCTTTCTGTCTCTCTCTTCCTTTACTTCTCTCTCTCCCAGAAAGATGTCCTGATATTTCTTCCAGCAATTTTCCATTCCTCTCTCACTTTGACTCCTCTCTGCTTAGCTGTAGCATAGATCTATGAGTCAGAGCCTAGGGGGACAGAAGTAGGAAGAGAAAACAGGACATGTAGAGATTATGGGAATAATGAATTGGAGAAAGATTTGAAGGAATTGAGAGATGGATAATTAGTAGAAATAAGGGGGAACCGTGAAAGAGGAATGCTGTGTCACTGAAAGAGCCCTGTGCTGAAAGTCAATAGATTTGTTTTCTCATACCAATTCATTGTGAGACACTCTGAAAATGGAGCTTAGCCTATGATTTCCATGGCTTCTTTTAATTTTGTGGTCTTCTAAATTTTTCTGTTTTTAAGAATTTCTGATTTCTTCTTCCTGTTATCTAAAATTCTCCATGATTCTTTCATGATGGAGAGAGGGTGCTAGGAAGGGGAGTAAAACCTGATGCTTCCAACTCCTGTAATTAAGTGTCCACATCTACTCTAGACCTAACCTATTCTTACAAAGCAGGCCACAAAGGGGAAAGAGGGGGCAAGGAATGCTACAATTAGTGGTTTCTGGCTCTCTGCTAGGGTAGAGTTGTGGTTGACCCTTCTGATATCAGGGACTACAGATTGGCTGCTGACATGAGAGATGATTTTAAGGTACAGGGAAAATCTTCTAGTAATGATCTGTCACTATTATGTCTTTGAATAAAATCATTGTTTTAATAAGACCCTTGGCAAGGATTGCCACACAATGGGTGCATAAGTTATTAAGTGGTGGGATGAATGAATGAATAAATGTTCACCAGTGCCTGAAATTCTACTTCAGTTAGAAATATGTTTCTTTGGTAAGGGCATTGGTTACATTTCAAATTCAACTATTCCAGAAAGGAGCCTGTTAGTACATTAGAGGGGATTGACCTCTGGAGTTGAGCTCTCAGTCAAGAATACATGTAGTAATAGTTAAATCACAGATCCACAGTGGTTAAGTTAGTAGGATCTGTAACCAGATTCCCCAGGTTTAAATCTTGGTTCTCCTACTTAACTAACTCTGTGACCCGGACAGGTTACTTAATTCTTTTGAGCCTCAGTTCCATCATCTTTGAAATAAAGTTGTCATTAGTGTCTACCTTGCAGAGTTACAAGGATAAAATAAGTTAATTCATGTGAAGTATTTCCAGCAGTTAGTACTGTATGAGTGTTTGCCTATTAGAATCTGATGGATTCTATGAAATTATCTAGGCCACTGTCTGTGGAGAAACTGAGGCCCAGGGAGAGAAAGTACAGGACCCAAATTCACATAATAAATTATAATAGAATAAGGGCAAGAATGAGGGTTGGGACAAGAATCAATTTTTGAGACCTGGTCCGATATATTCATGATGTAACTTCCCTTGGTTGTACCTTCACTTTCCTTACATAGAAAATGTAGAAAGCAAAAATAATAGCTAACACTTTTTCAGTGTTTACTATGGAATAGACACTCTTCTATATACTTTATATAGATTATCCTACTGAATCTTCACAACATCCCTGTGAAGTAGATGGTCCTTGTTATTATCTACATTTTACAGATATAAGACACAGAGCAGAGATGTAATTTTTCTAAGGTCCCAGAGCTAGTGAGAGGTAAAGCCAGGATGCAAACCCAAATAGTCTGGCTCCAGGCGCTGTGCTTTAATACCCCAAATCGCTAAACAACTTCTTTTATTCAATTTTACTCACTCCAGTTTCATGATGGGTAATGGGGTGGATTGTAAACAGAATCCAAGGTAAATAGACTGCATGCTTTTGGGTCATAAAGATGGACAGAGTGAGGTGGGACAAATTCCAAGAAAGGAGTAAGAGCACAGAGTAATTGGAACTGAAACTTGAAAGAACTTGAGAGTTCAACAAATTCCAAGAAGTAGTCTATATTTTTCTAGGTCCCGAGAACAGCATAGCCAAAACCCCTTAGAGATGATGAGTACATTGCACTTTTTCCATTTTTATACAAGGGAATGGGAGTAGGCTTTAATTCACCATCATCCCAAAGCAGGACTTGACTTTGCTTCCGATCTTCGAGGCTCTCCTTACTATTACATGTTCCACTGTTGTCATTACTTTCAGTGTTGATATTGGAGAAAAGCATTTCTAAGAGCCTGGAACCTAGCTATTTGTTTTGCATTCCTCTCCCTGGGTCATCCACCCCTCCTCACCACCAATAGCCAGAGTCAGCCCCAAGCCAGATGCTCAGGCGTGATTCTAGAAAGGAGCTCCTCTTCTCTCCCACACCCTGGTCTCATCTGGGGAGCGGTCATACCTCAGTGGCGATAAACTCTTAGAGCTTTATCTGTGGTCTGCAGGCTCAGCCTCAAGTACTTTAGCCTTTGCAGGCAGGAAGGGAAAGAAAAACTCATATCTCCAGATACAACGTAGGCATTGGGCCCAATTCATTACCTTCCACATGAGGTAGGCATAAATACTTTACATTTGACAGCTGATGAAAGCTGAGATCAAGAGGGGAAGTGACTTTTCAAGAATGTCCAATAGGGAGTTGGAGAGCTAGAATTGCAATAAGAAAAGCTACCATTTATTGAAAACTATGTGCTAGGCACTGTCTTAAAAGCTTAACATGATGAGTTTCATTTAGTCCTTTAAACACCCCTTGACTTTTTCCAATTTCAAGGCCTACACACCCTGCCCCACCTACTAATCTCTGCTCCTATGACAGCCTGTGAGAGTTAGACGATGCTCTAGGGTGAAACATGGGGAAGAGATTGCTTTGTGAGTTAGGGAGCACATGCTTTGTGAGGCCTGGAAGGGAAGGTGTTGCTCGGTAAGAGGTGAAGGAGGTTGCCATATGAGAACAGGGCCATGAGCTCTTTCTGTTCACTTGTCCCTTACAACATAAGACCCCATATCTAATAGCATAGAGGTGCTATTAGATTCTACCCAGTAGTTTTCCTGGTGATGCCAAGGCCTTAGTCTTCCCACATTCTTTTATATCTTTCCTATAGTCTTGTCCCATATCTTATCTCTTGATCCTCTGATGCTGGATATCCAGTTTGCCCTTTTTCTTTTCATCTGTTCCTCCCTCTTGCTCTCCCTAGCTGTCTTTCTCTCAGCCCTTCCTCATATCAACCCCCAACCCACCTTAACCACCTCTCTGTCTCTATTGTTTTATCTTGTCGCTACTCCCTTCTGTCACTCTGTCTCTGTCTCATCTCCCTCAACAGGGCCGAGCTCCTCTTCCCTGAACTCTTTTTTTAATTTTTTTATTGATTAAGGTATTACAAATGTGTCTTTATCCCCCTCATTGTCCCCTCATCCCCCCAGTCTTGCCCTCATCCTCACCCCCTGGTGTCTGCTTCCATCGCTTATGCTTATATGCATGCATACAAGTCCTTTGGTTGATCTCTTCCCCTTACCCCCACCCTCCCCTACCTTCCCTCTGAGGTTTGAGCATCTGATCGATGTTTCTCTGTCTCTAGATCTGTTTTTGTTCTTAGTTGTTCTCTTCCATCCTCACAATCTCTGACAGCTTTTCTCCTTTATTTTTGTGCCTGACTGACTCTCTGCCCCTGCTAAATTCTCTCCATTCCTACTCTCAGGTTTCTGAGTCTTTGTATATTCCCCTATGCTCATTGATCTGTCCACATTTCTCTCTCTCTCTCTCTCTCTCTCTCTCTCTCTCTCTCTCTCTCTCTCTCTCATTGTTAACCCCGACCTCAGGATATTTTTCCATTGATTTTTAGAGAGAGTGGAAGGGAAAGGGAGAGACAGAGAAAAACGAGACACATCGATTGGTTGCCTTCTGCACACACCCCAACCAGTGCCGGGGAACCTGCAACCAAGGTACATGCCCTTGACCGGAATTGAACCCTGGACCCTTCAGTCCGTGGGCCTATGCTCTATCCACTTAGCCAAACTGGCTAGGGTTGTCCTCATTTCTCTTTTGTGTCCTTCTGTCTCTGCCTCCACCTTTGCTTTCTCATTCACTAATATCTCTCTCCTCCTCCTCCTCCTCCTCCTCCTCCTCCTCCTCCCTCTTCTTCTTCTTCTTCTTCTTCTTCTTCTCCTTCTTCTTCTTCTTCTTCTTCTTCTTCTTCTTCTTCTTCTTCTTCTTCTTTCTCTCTCTCTCTCTCTCTCTCTCTCTCTCTCTCTCTCTCTCTCTCCCCTCTTGTTCTCTGAGCACAGTCTCTTTCCCTATTCTTCTGTATTTCCCATCATCCTCTTGTCCTCTGTTTTTCTGGAGCAGTCCTCTTCTCCTTGTTCTTATCTCTACCCTCCCTTTTCCGTCTGGCTTTTATCTTTTTCTCTCTTTCACAATTTCTGTACTCTTCACTCCACTACCATGACTATACATTTGTTGACTCTCACTTTCCTTCTTTTATCTTTCCTAATATTTCTATTCTCCTGACTCTTCCCCTACTCTCCTCTTTTCTCCATTTGAGTCTCTGTTCACTCATTAGTTTACTCCCAAATTCAACAAATATTTATTGAACGCCTACTATATGTACTTGGTGTGTTTTTTATGATCTTCTCTCTGTCCCCTTTCTCTCCTCTGTCTTAGCCTCCATCTCTTTCATTCACCCGTAGACTTGTTCCTCAGGCCCCTTGAGTCTTGCTTTCACCTCCTTCTCGATCTGTGCTTTTCCAAAATACAGAAGCAAGTCCAAGAACAGCAAAATACCATTCTTGGGAAACATGATTTGTAGAGCCTAGGGCAGTGATGGTGAATCTATGACACACGTGTCAGAGGTGACACACGAACTCATTTTTTGGTTGAGTTTTCTTTGTTAAATGGCATTTAAATATATAAAATAAATATCAAAAATATAAATCTTTGTTTTACTATGGTTGCAAGTATCAAAAAAATGTCTATATGTGACACGGCACCAGAGTTAAGTTAGGGTTTTTCAAAATGCTGACACGCCGAGCTCAAAAGGTTTACCATTACTGGCCTAGGGCCTGCCATTTTGTTCTATTCCCTGAATATACTTAATCTGGTACCTGTGGCCTCACACTCCTTCTCCCTCTCTGCCTGGGCCTGCTCAGGAAAATCTCTGGGATGAGGCTGAGAAGCCCTGATCAATGGTATCTTTGTGTATTTTCAAGCTGAATCTCCACTGGGCTGAGGCCTTTTTTTTTTTTTTTTTTTTTTAAATTCTTGGCCTTTAGCAGTGATTCACAGAGTTAGTGGATTGTCAACTCCCATCCTGGCCACAAACAGTCACACTTCAATGACAGGCTTTCTGACCTCCAGTTGGAACTATTTCCTTCACCTCTTTGCTTAACAGCTAGTTTCCTATTTCTTCCTCTTTGATGCCCTATTCATACATTTAAACATTGGGGAAGTTCTTACCCTGAAAGGACAATAAGGGCAAGCATTGGGTAGGAAGCTAAAGACAAAGAATCAAACCCAGGAAAGACCCTTGGCTTTTGGCAAGGCCTTCATGATGAGATCTTATCTCTTCCACATCTTCTGCAGGACTTCGGGCTCAAGATGGTGGCAGCAGTCATGTTGCTACAACGCTGTCCTGTGTTTGCCCGGGGTCCCTCAGGCCCCCTGGGCAAGCTGATTAAGACTCACCAGTTTCTTTTTGGTAATGGATGCTGTCCCATCCTGACCACCCAAGGACCAACCTGTTCTCAAATCCACCTTAAGGCAACCAAGGCTGGAGGAGGTAAGAAGAAGCTACTGGAAAATGGGGAGAATGTCTGGGTTCTAGACACAAGGTCCCAAGTCATACCATTCATCATTGCCTAATGATGGTAGGGTTTATGTGAAAAGAGTTAAGGAAGAATGAGTTGGCCTAAAAGGAGCTGGGATCTGACTTCTTCCAACATCTCCCCTCATACTCTACATACTCTAGTCACTCTGAATTACTTAAAATTGCCTAGATCAACTCTATTATCTGAAGCTTCTGTGCCTTCATTCCTATCAAATGATCCTCTTCCACACCCTTTACCAGAGTGTATCATATTTCTCATGAGACACTTAACTTGGGCATCATCTCTTCTGTCAAGCCTGCCTAGATTTCCAGCCTGTCCAATTCCAATTCTGTGTCACGTGTCCTCCCTATTCTAGACTTTCTAGGCTTTCCGTCCCCTCCCAGCACTATTTATAATGTGTCTTCAGTGGGTACCATTCCTGCCAGTTTAAGATCTCATCACAGGGATTTAGCATAGGGACCAGACTCATCCATCTCTGTGTCTCTACCATAGCCTGATGGCACGTTGGGTTATAGTAGGTTTCAGCAATAATTGTTAAATTGAATTTATGGTTAAAAATGCACTGCCACTTACTCTCTTACCTTTGCATAGATTCTCCATCTTGGGCCAAGAGCCACTGTCCCTTCATGCTGTCAGAACTCCAGGATGGAAAGAGCAAGATTGTGCAGAAGGCGGCCCCAGAAGTCCAGGAGGATGTGAAGACTTTCAAGACAGGTTGGAGTCAAGTTCCATCTCATCAACCTCTACTCCTAACACTTGAACTCACTTCACCACAGTCCTGAGCTAGGCTACTCCAAGGGCAGCTACTATACATCCCATTATGGAGAGTCCAGTCTTTCTAGGGGAACCACGGTAGGCAATAGCTTAGACTGTGCACTGAAATGCACCCTCCCCAATACACACAAATGCACAGGTTCCTATAAATTTTAGCCATTAGTTTAAAATACCATTCTTGGGGAACATGGTCTATAGGGCCTAGGGCTGCTATTTTGTCCTATTCCCTGAATATACTTAATCTGGTACCTGTGGCCTCAAACTCCTTCCCCCTTTAGAGTTCTGCCTCTTCTTTTCCAAGTAGATAAATGAATCCCAAGAGGCTGGGCTCCCACATTTAATTAATGCCACACTGACAATCTGGATTTGCATGAAAGAATAAGTGTTGGAAACAGGTACATACTATCCAAGTTTATGGAGCCCCAGATCAACTCAAATGGTTCAGGTCGCTCAAGATAATCACACTTGAGAGATGGTTGTATTGTTGACATCTTTCATAGGCCCTTTTGCGAGATCATTAAGGATAAAAATTTCAAAATCAAATCTTAATGACATTCAGAAAAGAACAGTACGATACACTGTGCTTCATCTACCTCCCACATGGAAAACCCAGGGTGGCTTGCCCCAGTTACCTCACCTAAGGGAAAGTTCTAGTGGAGAGAAATGTGATTCACATTGTGGAAGGTTTCCTGACACAGGAGGCTCCACTTGGGGAGATAAATAGGTGCTCACTTTGTAGAACATTTTTTTCTTTCTGCAGAGGGCTTCCTTACTTCATAAACTTGAATTAATATACTTTGCTTGGAGTTAAAAATGACTACACATGCTTTCTTTGCCTCCCTTCCCCCGCATAGCCTATGTATTCCACACCTCCTTTCAGATCTACCCAGCTCCCTGGCTTCAACCAGCCTGAGGAATCTATTCTCTAGTCCCCAGGAAACAGAGCAAATTTCAGGGAAAGTCACATACCTGCTACACAACATGGCTAGTGAATTTGCTGAGGTGGAAATAAAGGAGGTAGAAATATGGAAGGAGTGCTGAAAGGGCTTCTAACACAGTAGGGGAAATGGCAAGGAAGCACTTTGAAATCAAAGGGAGTGTGCGTTTAAATTTTAATGCTGGCACTTGCTGGATCTGGATCAGTGGGATTTTAGTACCTGTTTCAGTGGACATATTTCTAGCTTGTTATGAGGCCTCATTAAATGTTTATTCCTATCATTTATTCTCCATGCTTCCCTCAGAAACACCCACCCTTCATAGAGCCTTTTCCCTCTTTTGTATTTGTTTATATTCATTTTCATAATGGAATTTGTTTCATTATCCTAATATAAAAGGAATATGATTCACTGTAAAATATTTTCCAACAGATACAGTAAAGTATAAAGAGCAAAATTGAAACCAGCGCTCCACAATCCACCGTTATTTTTTGTTGTTTTCTTCCAGATATTCTTCTATGACTAAACACACACACACACACACACACACACACACACACACACACATGCCTCCTACATTCACCTCCACATATGTTTTTATTAGGAATGTGATCTTATTCTACCCAGAGTTTGTTATTTTGCTTTGTTCACTTACCCATATGTCATGGGCATCATTCCATGTCTCTAAACATAGAGCTGCATAATAATTATTGAGTCAAGGCAGCCAGTATCCCAAGAGGCAGCCAGTATGCCAGAGGCAGCCAGTATCATGAAAGACAGCCAGTGTCGCGAGAGGCAGCAGCCAGCATGCAAGAGGCAGTCAGTATTGCGAGAGGCAGTATCAGGGGCAGGACAGTCTCACACAAGCATCTATGTGGCTATTTCCATGATAGGTAATAATAATAATGAGGGGGAAGCACACACACAAAAAAGGTCAAAGTATGTTCTGTAGCATGAATGCAATATCATTCCGTTAATCAAGCACCTATATTTCAGGTTATTGTTTCCACTTTATTGTGCGTATACTTTCAATTTATATTGTATGTTGATGTTCCATTCATATAAATGTACCCAAATATAATTTTTAGATTATCTTAGACTTAGTATGAATATACTTGAGATAATTTATCTGCTCCTCTATTGGGTTGCTTCCAATTTTTCCTATAACCAACAGTGGTACAACAAACATCATTGAATGTATTTCTTCATACACATAGGTAAGTGTTTCTCTAGAATAGAAACTAAGAGGTAGAAATTCTTGGGGTGTAAGGGTGTGTACATTTTCAGCATTAATAAATATTGCCTATTAGCCCTCCAAAGTGATGCACCAGTGATCACAGAAAGTATCCACATTCTCACACCCTCTCTAGCACTTGATATTATCAAACTTATAAATCTTTATCAATTTGATAGTGAAAACATGTTTGTGCAGTTTGTTTTTCCCTGATGAAGCATCTTTTTCTACATTTATTGAATTCTCTGTCTATAGTCTTTGCCTACTTTTCTACTAGGCTGAACATTGTTCATAGTAATGTTTCAATGTATAAAAACAAATTCTGGATATCAATCATTTTTGTCAAATGTGCTAGAGTTTCTGTAGGTATGTCAGTCTGTGCATTTAAAAAACTTTTCTATTTTTTTATTGATTTCAGAGAGGGAGGGAGAGGAAGAGAGAGATAGAAACATCAATGATGAGAGAAAATCATCGATTGGCTCCCTCCTGCACGCCCCCCACTGGGGATCAAGCCCACAACCTGGGCATGTGCCCTGACCTGGAATCAAACCTTGATGTCCTGGTTCATAGGTAGATGCTCAACCACTGAGCCATGGGCACATTTTTAAAACTTTTGATACATATTTTCAAACATCCTTGCAGTAAAAATGTTATCAGTGTTACACACCCCTACCTCATAAGTTACCATTGGCAACAATCATGATTTCTGTCTCATGTATAGAGCTCTAGAGTTTAACAAGCCCTTTGGCATATGTTATTTCAATTTATTCTGAAAATAGGATTGCCCCATTGTGTATTAGCTGTGGTCAGTTACTGGTAGGCCACTTACTTGCTATATGAACTTGATCAAGTTACCTAACCTCTCTATGCCTTGCTTTCCTCATTTGTAAAATGAAGATACTACTAGAACTTTCCACATGGGATTGTTGTGAGAAATAAATAAAATAATAGCTATAAAGTTCATAAGCCAGAGCATTACAAATAATAGGCAGTTATTAAATATTGGCTATAATAATATAATCAAATAGTTATTATTATTATTATTATTATTATTACCACTAATACTATTACTTTTACTCATAACATTAATATGTGCCAGGTATTATTTTAGGTGTATTACATTTTGTGTGAAATCAGATGATTCCCAATTCTTCAAGAAGGTATTATTAGCCTCATTCTACACATGAAGAAATTGAAACTAAGGGAGAGAATTCATGACTTTCTCAAGGTCACATAAGTAGAAAATGGCAAGGTAATTACTTAAAACTAGATCTGTCAATACTCTTTCCACTGACACTGGAAGTAGTAATTCTAATGAGGCTTCTACACTAACCACAAGGGTAGAAAGCCTGAGTGAATGTATGAATAAATTACTGAGTGAATGAGTAAGCAAAAGAATGGTTGAATTAAGTAGTGGAGAGTTAATGTGGCCCAGTAAGTTAATGACTGATCAAATAAATAAATGGAAAGAAAACTAGAGAAGGCAAAATTAACTGTATAAATAAAATGCAGGCTTGCCAGAAAGTGATTTTAAATGAATTCTTTTCATCCCCATCTCTACTCCTGCAGGAAACCATGTCTTTGGTTATGACCAGTTTTTCAGGGACAAGATCATGGAGAAGAAACGGGACCACACCTACCGTGTGTTCAAGACTGTGAACCGCTGGGCTGATGCATACCCCTTTGCCCAACACTTCTCTGAAGCATCTGTGCCCTCAAAGGATGTGTCTGTCTGGTGCAGTAATGACTACCTGGGCATGAGCCGTCACCCTCGGGTCTTGCAAGCTACACAGTGAGTAGTAGGGTCTGGTCCATGAGCTGTGGGGACACTCCAGAGAAGAGCCAAAGCCACAGGTGGAAGGAAAGGCAGAGCTGGCAGTAGAAACCTGGGTTCCACCCACCACCTCTGTCGTACAAGGACCTCCAGCATATTTAATCCTCAGATAGGAACTAAATCAATCAACAAACCATGTTTTCTAAACTCTTGAGTGTACAGTGCTATTGAGGAGAGGATGGAAGAACAAGCAAGACCACTCTCCGTGAGTTTTCATTCTGGCTGCAGAATGAGTATTGACAGAGATGGTGTATGACCTCCTCTAGAAAGTCTTTCAAGCTGCTCAAGCTCAACCTAGATTCTCCCTTAATCCCTGAGTGCCTTCAGCCTGAGAAGGAGGTTCCAAGTCTTTCCACCATCCCCATCCTGGCCTCTACTTAGTCACTTAGGACACAGCTCACACAGGATCACTGTCATCATTGACCCCCATCAATGGGTGGAACACATGAGAAACCTACCCAGTTCCTCAGGGTCTGTCAAGGGTTTCTTCTCCTTGTCTCCCCTATGTTTCTTCCTGACTAGGGAGACCCTGCAGCGTCATGGAGTTGGAGCTGGTGGCACCCGCAACATCTCCGGTACCAGTAAGTTTCATGTGGAGCTAGAGCAGGAGCTGGCTGAGCTGCACCAGAAGGACTCAGCCCTGCTCTTCTCTTCCTGCTTTGTGGCCAATGACTCTACTCTCTTCACCTTGGCCAAGATCCTGCCAGGTAAGCCTATGGCCTAAGCTTTATACAGCATACAGTCTAACTGTCTTCATTACTCCTTCCCTCTATTCTGAGTTCACTTGCTCGCATTGCCCTTCTTTCTTACCCACTTTGCATATCCTCAACGCTGGATGACTACAGTCCTCTCCTTTCTCCTCTTCCACACATACGCTGAAGACCACTACTAAGAAACCCTGCCCAACTTCACAGAAGAGTAACACAACAAATTTGTCACCCCCTAACTCAACTAGGCTCTTAATAGCCATAAACAATACTTTTATGCCCCCATATCCAATTTTTTAAACTTTCTTCCCTCATCTAAAACCTGTGACTACCTCCTCCTTCACTCTTAGCAAATTACCTCACATTTTACATCACACACACACACATGCGCGCGCACACACATGTGCAAATCACCAGACAGGGACTCTTTTAACTTACAGCCACCAAACCTAAAATTTTTTCTAATTATTCATTGATTCTTCTTTCATTCTTTCCTTTTACAATTTGAAAGTGCATCTCTTCTTCTGCCTAAAGCCAATCCCTTCCCTTGTACACTGGATCCGATCTGGATCCCACCTTTCACTCTCTAGTCAATAACATCCCATCTTCCCTCTCTCCCACTCTTTAGCCAATAATATCCTGAACTCATCTGGCTGTCATCCTTCCATCACAGCCCCAACCCTGGAAAAATATAATTCCCACCTTCTCTCTCAATTCTGGGCTTACATAATTGCTCAGGCAGGAACCACTAAAAATTTATGGTTCCCAACTTCTATCAGCTTGTCTATGCTCTCTGGCAATCCTGTTTTCATGGTCAGTTCTCCAAGTCTCCAGGGTAGCTTTGCCAATTCCCATTCTCCTCAGCCCTCCTAGACCTACACCTCACTCTCACCCACATGAGCATCCTCACATGTCCTTTCCTCATTCCTTCTCTCCTATCATAATGGAAAAGGTGCCCTTTTTCTTGTTGACAAATCTTGCTGTGTGTCCCATTCCCCTCTGTGTCCCATTCCCCTCTACTTCCTCCAGAACTTTGATCTATAAGTTTACTCTCCCCTGTATCTTCAGCCTCTCCCTTTCTTTAATCATATTGAAGTCTTTTACATCTTACAGAAAACATTTTCCCTCATTATGCTCAAGCTATTGCCCTATCTCTCTCCTTATAACTGGCAAACTGCTTGAGAGAAGTCTTCATACTTGCTAGCTACTTCCTCACTTCCTGCTGATTCTTTGGCACACTATAAATATCACCACTGATTCTCTGAAACTTATTCTGAAGTCACACATAACCCCAACTAAATCCAATATCCTTGGAAATTTTTCCAGTGAACCCCCTCCTCAACCATTACAATTCAACTTCTTTCCATTTCCACTGCAACCATCCTAGCATAGACCAATATAATTTCTTTTTTAAAATATATTTTTATTTATTTTAGAAAGGAAGAGAGAGATAGAAACATCAATGATGAGAGGGAATCATTGATTGGCTGCCTCTTGCACATTGGACTGAGCCTGCAACCCAGGCATGTGCCCTTGACCGGAATTGAACCTGAGACCCTTGGGTTCACAGGCCGATGCTCTATCCACTGAGCCAAACTGGTTAGGGCATGGTTCCTGCTCTTAAGTAACTTCCAGTCTACTTGTCCTTCATGGCAGGTTCACCAGAAAGTCATACAGGTCTTCAACGGGAGGAAAGGGTTGGCCCTCTGTCCCTGCCAGATTGGTCCTGAAGATAAAGTAGGAATACTGGCATAGAAATTTAAGAATATGCATCTGGTTCCTCAGGGTGCGAGATTTACTCAGATGCAGGCAATCATGCTTCAATGATCCAAGGTATCCGCAACAGTGGAGCAGCCAAGTTTGTCTTCAGGCACAATGACCCTGACCACCTGGAGAAACTTCTAAAGAAGTCCAACCCTGAGACACCCAAAATTGTGGCCTTTGAGACTGTTCACTCCATGGATGGTATGTATATGTGTGTATGTTTACTAACATTGGTCTCACAAAAACCATGATAATAATAACAGCTAACATTTACAGAGTGCTTATTACATGCCAAGCAAAATTATTAGCATTTTATGTATATTAATGTACTGAATCTTCACAATTTTATGGGGTAAGTGCCATTATTCTTTCTATTCATTTACATGAGGAAAGCGAGACGCAAGCTAGTGAAGTAACTTGCCTAAGATCACACAACCAGTAGATGCCAAAAGATTGAGGCAGCTATTATAGTGATCTTACGGATTAAGAAATTAAAGTTCATAGGCAGCTTCCAATTTATCTTGATTCTAAAATGATTCTAATTCTTTCATACAAGTGCTCCCTCCATGATAAATTATGTATAAATCAATGACATCAGTGTCTGGTTTGTGCAATGGAAAATTTTACAAATTATTGCCTGAAGATTGTTTTCAAGGTTCAGTATGAAGCATTGGAGTCAAAATAGGTTTTGAAATCAGACAGATCTGAGTTCAAATTCCAGGAACTTACTTGCTCTATAACCTTGGATAACTCTAACTCTTTGAGCCTAAGTTTCCCCCAAGGTAAAATATCTAGTTGTAAGAATTAGAGATAATAAAAGTTATCCCATTTATTATGATCTAAGTAGAAAAAATTACCTTTTCCCTCCTGCCTCTTCCCCCCCCCGCCCCCCTCCAACTGAAACAATGCTCAAATCATTTTATTGCTGCTCCCTTTGAGCAGAACTCATGTATTTTAGACCTCGCCTTCTGGATTTATTGAAGGGAAGAGGTCCTCACTTCATTTCAATTTGTCACTTTTCCAACTAAAACAAAGGAGAGTTTCTGATATAGCGAATGTACATGCCATCAGCATCATGTAATGGTAATGCACAGGCTGTGAAACCAGACTATCCATTTTGAAAATTCAGCATGACAAGTTACTTAACTTGAGCAGGTTTCTTAATTGCTGTGTCTCAGTTGCATTATTTGAAAAATAGAGGTGATAATAATAGAGTAGCTGTGAGAATTAAATGGGTTGACATATGTACAGAACTTATTGTGCACACTGCCACATTTCTATAACTAGCAATAAAGTAAAACCATCCTATGATTATATTCCTACTACTGCGACTAATCTAATTCATGATTTCTCTGGTGGAAACCATGTTAGGAACATCCTACTTCCTTACATTTGCAAGTGAATGGTTCCTTTTTAAAAAATTTTTTAAATCCTTACTCCAGGGCATTTTTTTTCCCCATTGACTTTTAGAGAGAGTAGGAGGGAGAGAGGAGAAGGAGAGAGAGAGAGAGAGAGAGAGAGAGAGAGAGAGAGAGAGAGAGAGAAACTGACATGAGAGAGAAACATCAATTGATTGCCCTCTAGCAGGAGCCCCGACCAGGGACGGGGATAAATCTGCAACCAAGGAACATGCCCTCGACTGGGAATTGAACCCGGGACCTTTTGGTCTGTGGGCTGACGCTCTGACCACTGAGCAAAACTGACCAGGGCTGTTTCCTTGTTTTTTGATGGAAACTCTGCCTAAACTGTAGATCGTAGGGCAGAATTTCTCTCATTGAAAAGATGCTTGAGCCATCACACTGCCCCATTTGTCTTGGGCTCCATCTCCTGTGGTTGTTTCCACCAGTTGCTCACATTCTTCAATCCTGGCCTGGAGTCCCTGTTTCCCTGTGAACAAGTTTCTTCTGTATTCCGATTCTCTGCACCTCAGTAGTTTCCAGAGATGGTGAAGGTGTGGATACTTGTATATGCAGAGTCTGCATATGGGATTCACAGCCACTGGAAAACCTTATAAAAACTATAAGCATATATGCTGAAACCGGTTTGGCTCAGTGGATAGAGTGTCGGCCTGCGGACTGAAAGGTCCCGGGTTCGATTCCGGTCAAGGGTGTGTACCTTGGTTGCAGGCACATCCCCAGTAGGAGATGTGCAGGAGGCAGCTGATCCATGTTTCTCTCTCATCGATGTTTCTAACTATCTCTCTCCCTTCCTCTCTGCAAAAAATCAATAAAATATATTTTTAAAAAACTATAAGCATATAAGATGTCTAGAATAACATAGAAAAAAAGGTAATCTGTATGGAAATGAAGAGAAACCTACAGATCACTTCTAATTCACCTTCAATTCAATAGATTGAGACTAAGCCTGTGTGGGGGGAGGTGCCCTCATATAACATTGACAGAGATGAGAAATACACTCTCGTGGATATACAGAGAATACAAAGAGACAGAGGCACCAAACACACACACACACACACACACACACACACACACACACACACACACATACAGGGAAAGAAAGTCCAAAGCAGAGAGATAGAGAGGTAGACAGAAAGGGATACAATGAGAAAGTGAAGGAGGGAGGGAGACAGGGAGGAAAGAATGGAAGGGGAGAGAGAAAAATAGGGCAGAGCCATAAAAATAGAGATATAGAAACAAAGATGGAAATGCCACAAAAAGAGAGATAGTGAAGAAAGCCAGACAGATAGAAAGAGGGAGGACTAGTGAAGGATAAATATATTGCCAGGGCTGCCAACAGCACCTGGCTGAGGGGATAAGTGTTATCTGAAATCAGAATGGCATTAATCTGGAGCAAAAGGTGATTTTTTTCAATTCATTTAAACAAAGGTATCACACAGGCTAGTGCCAATCCTAAATGGAAATACACAGATTTGGGGGCGGGGGAGGAAGGAAGCATAGAGAGGCTGGAAAATGACATAAATAAGAGAACATATATTGGCAAAATGAAGTAAAAATAGGAAAGAGAGGCAAGCCTTGATCATAGCCTGGAGAAAACACACACACACACACACACACACACACACACACACACGGAGGAGGAGGAGGAAACGCTCAGCTGGCATGGCTCAGTGGTTGAGCATCGACCTATGAACCAGGAAGTCACGGTTCGATTCCCATGCCCAGGTTTCCGGCTCGATCCCTAGTGTGGGGTGTGCAAGAGGAAGCTGATCAATGATTCTCTCTCATCATTGAATCATTGATGTTTATCTCTTGCTCTCCCTTCCTCTCTGAAATCAATAAAAATATATTTTTAAAAGGGGGAGGGGAGGGAGAAGGGGAGGCATAGGGAGAGGGAGAGGGAGAAAGAACAGACACATGCTTGGGCGGGTGTGAGGTGAAGGCAGTTATTACATACTAAGAGGTTTGAAGTAGTCCTAAGGTAGTTGTGGGTCCCAATTCCACACTGGAGATGGAGTTGGGGAAGGGTTATGAACTCCTACCTCTATTCCTTGGCTTTGCTCAGGTGCCATCTGTCCCCTCGAGGAGTTGTGTGATGTGGCCCACCAGTATGGAGCTCTGACCTTTGTGGATGAGGTTCATGCTGTAGGACTGTATGGTTCCCGGGGCGCTGGGATTGGGGAGCGTGATGGAATCATGCACAAGATTGACATCATTTCTGGAACTCTTGGTGAGTGAGTGCCTTGGACTTCCCTGACATATAACCCAGAAAGGAGGCCCTTGTAAGACCCTTTTCTCCACCACCCCCTCCCCCAAAGCTGCAGAAGCTATTTGGGTAGAATTCACAGCCCCAGCTGTGGAACTCCTGGATTCCCTCCTTCCACTCCCTCCTCACTACGGAGTTGCTAATAAAATCTGGGTTTTTGGGTTTTTTTAGAAGACCCCTGAGCTGGGCCAAATAGCCAGGTTCCCCTCAGTAAGTGGAGAGTCGTAGTTCTAATCTCCTTTCCCATCCCAGCTCCAAGCTTCATCTGAGCTCCACCTTTGGGCCTAAACAGCTCAAGATCCCCACCCACCTCCTGCCTATCTAGTCACTGCATATGGCAGGCCTTGAAAGCCCTATCTCAAAGCAGCAGAATTATCAGCTCTTGCTGATAATAATTCTCCTGTCACGGACAGGAAAAATGAGCAGAGGCCTGGGAAGGGAGTCTGGAGCTCCAGCTTCTGCTGCACCTCCTTGTGTTACCTGGGGTTTGATCCTATTCTTTTGAGGAATGAAAATGGGGTCTGTGCATATCTTCCTCCTCCCTGTCTCCAGGCAAGGCCTTTGGCTGTGTGGGCGGCTACATCGCCGGCACCCGTGACTTGGTGGACATGGTGCGCTCCTATGCTGCCGGCTTCATCTTCACCACTTCACTGCCTCCCATGGTGCTCTCTGGGGCTCTGGAATCTGTGCGGCTCCTCAAGGGAGAGGAGGGCCAAGCACTGAGGCGGGCTCACCAGCGCAATGTCAAGCACATGCGCCAGCTACTAATGGACAGGGGCCTTCCTGTTATCCCCTGTCCCAGCCACATCATTCCCATCCGGGTGAGAGCCCCACGCTTTCCATCACCCTCTCCTCTCTCTTCTGGGAGCCTTCCCACACCCAGCAAACTGACAGCTGCTCCTCTCATCAACTCTTTGCTTTCCTGTTAACCATTTTTGAAAAGTTATCAGCCGTTCTGGATTAACCAGTCTTCTTTTTTTTTTTGCATTAGCCATCCTTAGTAGACTGTTCTGACCCTCACAATATTGAGTATCCATGACCTATATATATATAATTCAGTGTTTTTCAGACTGTGCATCAAGACCATTCGTGGGCCATAACATCACCTTAATAGGTTATGATGAGAATCTTTCTTGAACATCCAGCCTCTTAAAGAGACCGCCTCTTAAGGAGCCTATAAACTATGCATGATGAAAATGCTTGTATTTTATTAAGGAATGGCCATTGTCTTAACTCACCACATCTATGGTATCGTGACTATAAATATAGTTGCTTACAAAAAAAAACAATAGCAAAGAACATGTACATCACACATAGTAAGGGTTCCATTTTATGGGAAATTTGTTTCAGTTTTGCATATGACTATAAGCACATGTATGTACATATGTGTATGTGTATAGCATGATCATGAAATATATTTCTTATTGAGAATTGAAGTCAGAAAATATAAAATCAAAAGCCATGGGACTAGCTGCTATTTTGGACCCTCAACTATGTTTGAGTGTTGCTGCCTTTAAAAATGAACTGTGACTTCTTTATTATTTTTTTTTATTGTTGACAGAACTATAGATGTCTCCCCGTTCTTCCCCTTTGCCCCCCTCCACCCAGCCCCTGTCCCACCCCAGGCCTTTACTACACTATTATCTGTGTCCATAGACTATACATATATGTATATATGTTCTTCTTTCTTAAATAACATCAATTTGTGTGTCGGTAAGTAGGGGAGCAGGGAGGATACTTTTATGTGACTGTTGAAAGAAATAGTCATTGCTCCTTGGTCCAACCCAACATTCCCTTGAAATATTGCTTTTGTAAATAACTGTTGTTGCTGTTTTTTAATTAACCCAGTGGCAGCATCCCAGACGGAGGGTGCTTAAGAGATTTTCCTTCTTATTCAGAACCATCCAAATTAACATACCAGCTAAATAAAACCTATGTGCTTGCTCTGAATACAGCTTTAAGACATGGTTCCTAGCACCACCTCCACCCCACTCCTTAAAATTTGATTGGTGTCTCTGAGTAATTCCTTGATAGAGATATTCTGGAGCTGCCACTGATTAAGGCCCCTATGAAAAAATATGTTCAGAAATTCAGTGTTGTTCCTTCATCTGGTTCCCTCCACCTGCGATAGTGGGGCGAGGGTGACAGATACTGACAGGCTTTTCTCCTGAGCCCAGGTGGGTGATGCAGCGCTGAATAGCAAGATCTGCGATCTCCTGCTCTCCAAGCATAGCATCTATGTGCAGGCCATCAACTACCCAACTGTCCCCCGGGGTGAGGAGCTGCTGCGCCTGGCACCCTCCCCCCATCACAGCCCTCAGATGATGGAAGACTTTGTGGGTAAGTCCTCAACATGGTTGCACTTTCCTTCCTTTCAGGCCCAGGATCTGAGGAAGTTGAGAGAATGGATGCCATTCATTTAAAAAATATATTTCTGAAACATCTATTGTGTGCCAGACTCTACACTAGGGCCATAAGTGGATAAAAAACAGTCCCTAGACTTGTAGGGCTCCAGTTTGGTTGAGGAGGCCATAGCAGATACATAGCAGATACAAACAATGACTTCAAGGGGTGAAAGTTCAACAAAGACAGTACATGTGGAATGTGTGGGAGCAGAAAGGAGGGGCCTGACTCAACATATGGGATTCAAGACAGGCTTCCTAGTGGGGATAACACCTGAACTGAGTCTTTCAAGGTGAATTGTATTGAACCAAGAGAATAAAGAGGGTGTGGAGGGGTATTCCTAGCAGAGGGAAGAACATAAAGAAAGGCAAGGAGGAGAGGGTAAGAAGCAGCCTTGGATATACAAGAATAAGGAGGTGCCCAGCTGGTGTGGCTCAGTGGTTGAGTGTCGAACTATGAACCAGGTCACAGTTCAATTCCCCATCAGGTTACAGGCTTAATCCTCAGAGGGGGCATGCAGGAGGCAGCCAATCAATGATTATCTCTCATCATGAATGTTTCTATCTCTCCCTCTCCCTTCTTCTCTGAAATGAATAAAAAATATTTTAAAAAAAGAATAAGCAGGGGTTAGAGGAATGCAGGATAGTAGGAATCGTGTGGGGAGGCGAATGTCAAAAAGACAATAAAAAACAAGGACTGGATTGATTTATAGTGCTAACTGAATAGCTTGGTTTTTATCCTGAAAGATGGCAGCTTAGTCAATTTACCTAAAGTTTATTGTATTCCTGTAGGGTCCAGTTTTTAGCATGGGGCCTGACATTAGAGATATTGAAAGGCAATTGAATATACAAGCCTAGAATTCAGGAGGATGGTCTGGGATGGGGATGAAAACTTGAGAATCATCAGCATAAAGATGGTGTTTAAATCCATACGAGTGTATTAGATCACCGAAGGAATGATCATTTAAAAAATTATGGACAGCCTTAGCCAGTTTGGCTCAGTGGATAGAGCATTGGCTTGTGGACTGAAGGGTCGTGGGTGAGATTCTGGTCAAGGGCATGTACCTCAGTTGCAGGCTCAATCCCCAGCCCTGGTTGGGTGGCAACCAGTTGATGTCTCTCTGTCTGTCTCTCCCCCTCCCTTCCACTCTCTAAAGATCAATGGAAAAGGATTAAATTTAGAAAAAAAAAGCCATGGACAGAGCCCTGGCACACACCTGATGCATTTCTGAAAGTGAGGTCAGGTTCTCTCCTCTGGGTTCCCACCCTCTCCAGAAACACTCCCCACCCCAGGTTCCCGTGTCACAACAGTGACACTGTGTGGTTACTGTCAGTGTCATTTTTCTCTCCAGGCTAGGAGTTTCCAAGTAAACGGTTTCACTTCTTGGGCCATAGCCTGTCTTGTACCAGGCCAGTACAGCTATAAATTGTGTCAAATTAGGAGCTTGCCAATCTTTTACACATCACAGCACCCATTCACAAATGGCAACATTCATAACACACACTGGAATAAACCAGAATCTACTTCTGGTTCCAAGACATCTTGAAGGGTTGAAGGGAATCTACATTTGGCACAGCTGTACTGTGCCACAAGGATTAAGAAAACCTAGTCTAACCAATTCTTTCCCTCCTCTCCTCTCACCATCTTCAGAGAAGCTGCTGGTGGCCTGGACTGAGGTCGGGCTGCCCCTCCAGGATGTGTCTGTGGCTTCCTGCAATTTCTGTCGCCGTCCTGTGCACTTCGAGCTCATGAGTGAGTGGGAACGCTCCTACTTTGGAAACATGGGGCCCCAGTATGTCACCACCTATGCATGAGAAGCCAGCTGCCTCAGATCCCCAGCCACCTGCACTTCACTTAGGGCTGGGCCTCTTCCTGTCCTTTGCTTTGTTGTGTGCCTTCAGCTGACTTGAGTTTGAAAACAAATAAAGAGCAAATTGCAGCATTTGTTGCCCTCTGTTGGATAGAGAACAAACGACTGCACTAAACCCGACTCCCTAAGTGGCAGGGCCATCAGTAAACCACAGATCACTTGTAGATCCGACCCCATTTTACTGATAGGGAAACTGAAATCCAGAAAGAAGGAGGCTATAAAGTAAGTTGGACAAAAAGCCAAGACACTTGGGTTTATTTGAAAGTAAAGGCCTGGTGCACAAATTCGTGAATGGGTGGGGTCTGGCCAGCCTGTGCCCAATCGGAGCCGATGGGGCTGGGCCAAGCTGCAGGGAAGGACCATGGGTGGTTGGCCAACCAGCCCCGCCCCCTGGTTGAACTCCAGGTTGAGGGGACAATTTGCATATTAGCCTTTTATTATATGGGATGGCTCTCACCCAATAGTTTCAACAAAAATCCTGAGATTGACTCTTCACTGGTAGGCCTGGACACCTGAGCCTCAGGTAGCCCCTGAAGCGAGGAGGTAGAGTCAGCTCAAACCAATCTGCCTAGAGGAAAAGAGTAGGTCCCAAAAACTTTGGAGTTACTTTCCAGCAGAAGGAATGGATGTCCTCCTCAATCCATTATCCTTTCCTTCCCAAACCTTATAGAACAGGACTTAGCAGCCCCATTTTACCAGGTGAGAAAGAGGCTTGACTATAGAAAGCAACTTATTCAAGGCAATGCTCCCAATCTTCCCAGGTCACAGGACACAGAAAACATTTGCATGGCATACTCGGGTAAACTAGTGATACTTGCCTACGAGGCAATCTTTCCTGACACTTGTGCAATTCTGGACCCTGGCTGGCAACTCTTAAGCTGAGACCCATTACTTTCCATCCCATAACCCATTTATGGCAACTGTCAGACACACCAGTTGGGAAGTGTTGGTTGATAGCTATACAACCCACCTGAGCTTTCTGTCACACTACACCCACCTCCTCTGTCGAGCCAACCTCAGCAGTGCAGGGAACCCCTACAACTCAGCAGAGCACCACTCCTCCTTCCTCCCGTCTTCCTGAGTTATACCACCAGGCGGCAGGCAGCTGGCAAACCCAGTATTGAGATAACATCTCATGGAGCATATCCAAAGCCTTCAAATGACATGGTGCACTAAAACAAAGACACAGACTTTATTGAGGCAGATACATTGCCTAGCAAGGAAGGAAAGGGTCTTAAAAGTTCCTGGAGCAACTGGTTCCTGTGTACTTCTTACAGGAAGGTGGAAATTGGGGCGGAGGAGTGGGGTGCAGAATTAAGGCACAAGTAGCTCACCAATGAGGAGCAAGGCTGGAAGAGAGAGGAGAGAGGCCTTAGAGGAGGAAGAGAAAGAAGAAACAGAAGGATCCCTGAGGAAGGTGAAGGAGGAGGAGGGGGTGGGGAAGGAGGCCTTGAGGGAGGAGGTGACAGCTTAGGAAGGTGTTGGCCTCAGTTCATGTACACGGCTGACCAGGCCAGATATCCCTTGCCTGGGTGGGCTCAGCTGGGCCTGCTCCAGAGGAAGAAGTTACAGCGAGAAGAGGGGTCAGTGGAAGGCCCCCGGGGCCTGGAACACATGTAGAAGTGGCGGCCCTGGTTGGGTCCTGCCTTCTTCACAGTTCGCATCACACATGGCTCCCCATGGCCCCCACAGAGCGGCATGGGCAAGGGACCCCCCAGCACAGACTTCCAGAATGAGGTCCGTAGCTCCTTCTCATCCTTGGCCTCTGCATCCTTGGCCTGCCCCTCTACCCCTTTGCCCATCACCTTGTCTTCTGGGATCTTTGGAGTCACAAGGGCATGCAGGTTAGGAAGCTCCAAATTGGTAGAAGCTTGGAGACGGCTGGAGGATGGCTGGAAGTAGTTAATCAGTTTTTTTTGGCCTTTGCTGGAGCCAGCCCGACTTGGCCGAGGCCTGATCGAGCGCACATGGGCTTTGTTTTGGCGCATCTGTCCCTGGGTTTGATTGCTGAGCTGCAGCACTGACTGCTTGGACACAGGCTCTTGTTTGGGATGGACTAGGAAATGAAGGATCTTGAGCTGGGTGCCTGAAAACTCAGGGAGGAAGCGAGTGCAAAGAGGAGGGCATTGTTTTGCTGGCACAGAAGACACGTTCAAGACTGCACCCACGGGGCAATGGTCAGAGCCCATCACCTCAGGCAGCAGGAAGGAGTCCTGTAAGGTGTCTATAACCAGAGTCCTGTCTCCCAGCACATAGTCAATCCGGGAGCCATAGTTCAGGCGGCGGGCGCCAGTGATTGTTGACCAGCAGGTAAAGGCCCTCTCCTGCTTTGGATGGAAGCAGCGGTAGGTATCAATAAAAGCCCCTACGTGGGACCCACCCTGGCAATCCAGCTTACTGAGCAGGCCGTCCAGCCACTTGCGTCCTGGGTCCTCTTCAAAGCATTCCTGGGGAAAGGGAAGGGGGACAAAGGGAAAGGCAGTCTAGATGCCGGAAGGGCCTTAGCTTCATTTTACAGACAAGAAAACGTAATCCAGCAACGGCTGGGATTCCATTTCCATCCTTCATTTGTTTATTTGCTTCATCAAAGCAATTCTTAGAATTGCTCACCAAAAGAACGGAAAATAGGAAGCTAAAGGTGGCTCCCTCTAAAAAGTAGGGCTAGGGCTAGGAGTTAAGAAGACTGCTGCCTTTTCATTTAAACCCTCTGACACTATTTGGCTTCTCTTGTGTCAAAGCCCTCACTGACCATCCCTCACTCCTGAGCTCAGGGGCTCCAGAAATCCATGTCTGATTACTTCCTTTGACTCTGCTCCCCAGTCCATCCATCCATCCATCCATCCAATTCCACCACCCACTCAATGCAACAAATGTTCAAAGAACACTGAGCAGGAGTAACCTAGACAGAGGGTGTTACAAATGAAGAGAACAGCCTCTGTGATGGGCCCCTGGAAGGAGGGGACAGTATACCCAAACACCTGAGGGGAGGCCAAACTGAGGGCCAGAATACCAGCAGCTGATTACTATAGTTCATGCCCTTAGACTAGGGGTGTGCCAGAGGAGACAGAGAAAACTGAAATTAAGCGATGATGTGGAGCCCGACAGGTGTGGCTCAGTGGTTGAGCTTTGACCTATGAACCAGGTCATGGTTTGATTCCCAGTCAGGGCACATGCCAGGTTGCGGGCTCAGTCCCCAGTGGGGAGCATGCAGGAGGCAGCTGGTCAATGATTCTTTCTCATTATTGATGTCTCTATCTCTCTCACTCTCCCTTCCTCTCTGAAATCAATAAAAATATATTTTTCAAAAAGAGATAATGTGGAGCTAGACTCTACAGTACTCGCTGGCCAATTGAATGTGGGAAGGGTAGAGGAGGGAAGAAGGACAATACTAACACAATTCCCAGGCTTCTGGAAAGAGCAACCAAGGGGACGATAGTGCCATTTTTAAAGATGAGAAGACTAGAAGAGCTGGTCTTGTGGGAAGTGGACATATTCTGCTACTTTGGACAGTGCCATGTGACCTGGTACTATTAATTCTCATTTGCTGGAAGAAAGAAGGTAGAAGGTGCACTTAGGATAGTTCTGAACTAAAAAAAAAAAGGTTCATGAGCAGGAGACAGAGTGTATTAGAAAAATGATTGGCCCTTGAATTCTGGCTCCCAAAGGAGCCCCATCTCTGGCCACTCACCTCCCTTCCCATGTCACCCCCTAAGAATGGGACTTGCAGCTCCCTATGCACACCAGGCAAATTCTCAACCTGCAGCCTTTTCTCATGCTAGAATGCTTTGGTGCCCTCGCCCCAAAGCTCTACTCTACTCATCTGTTAAGATTCAGACATTTTCAGATGCCTCCCCGATGCCCAGGCTGGCCCAGGAATCCCATTTCTGAGCTCCCTAGCTACCTGGACTGCCACTTCTGTCTCAGCCCTGAAGACACCATCCTATAAGTGGCTGGTCATGTGTCCATAGCCTACCACCACACAGAGAACTCTGAGGGGCCGAGAGCCAGAACTGGGTGGTAACCTGGGTCACCATCATGTGACTCAGGCTAGGTCAAGGGTAGGGTCAGTAATGTCTATTGAATGAATAAACAATTCTCAGTGCTTTGAGAATAGTATTTCAAACTAAGTTCTGCTTTTCCATGAAGGAAGCTGCCCCTGGGCCAAAAACAAACAAACAAAAACAGCACTGATTGGCTGGCTGAACAGAACCACAGTCCGGAGTGAGGTCAGGGGCATAGAGGGAGCCTTACCAGGTTGACTGCATCCCAATGGTCAATGGGGCGGTGCGCTGTGTTCAAGTCACCCAGAATGATCACATGGCTGAAAAACACAACAGTGGGATTGTCAACTGGGCATTCAAGCGAGGGAAGCAGTAGTCCTGGCCCATCTACGTTCTCCTGGGCTCGAGAGCTCAGACAGGCCACCTCCCAAATTGAGGCCAAGGTGAGAACCAACAGCAACTCATAACAGCCTCCTTCTACAATCTCATTGTAACCTTGCTGCCCTTTACTCTTAATCAACTCAATTCTGATCTCCAAAGGTGACACTGTTCCATCTGACATGACTGTCTGGCTGATCACCTCAGGGTATTTTTCTGGTCCTTCAAAGTTGAATTGGGGTACCACTTCTTCTAGGAAGCATCCCTTGACTACTCTAACACGCCCTCACTTTCCTGTCCCTCTCTGGGATAACACTTATTATTGCTCCCAGGAATTTTATATTCCTCATCTCATTTCATTCTTAAAGCTATTCTGTGAGATAGGGATGCATACATACATTCGACAAAAGAGAAAAGAGAAGCAGGACTAGCCTTGGGGCTTGTAGTGAGTAAAAGGAGGAGCCAGAATATGTGCTCAGAGGTATTTGAGTACAAACCCTGTATTTGTGTTCCTTTCCCTGGTCCTCATAATCTTATAGAGCAGGGCCTATTCAAGTAGGCATGCTGGTGTCTGCCACTAGACTGAAAAAAACTCACAAGACGAATATCCCATTTCCTTTCCAATGGAGCCTGACATAGGCTGGGCACACAAGATAAACTCAAGGAAGCCTTGCTGCCCAAACTTGCAGTACCTGCCAGCTGCCAGGAGGGCTTCTGCTCGGATCTGCAGCAAGCGATAGAAGCGCATCTTAAAGGTCAGCCGCTCAGGCCTCCCAGGGTCAGCATGGGGGCAATACACGTTGATTATGGTCAAGATCTTCTCCTTACCATCCCAGGTGCTGGGGAGAACAGAACCCACCAAGAAAATGAGTCATTTTCAAGCCTCTCTTCCCCACACCTCAGGGCTTCCACTTAATGGTTCTCTGTGGGAAGGGCGCAAAGAAAGGGGACAGAAAGACATGAACAAGCTGACACACACAGGACTTGGGGACTGACGAGAGATTTGGCAAGGAGAGGGCCATCTAGGCTGACACCCAGGTAAAGCAGGGGATGGTGCTGCCAGTCAAAAAGACAGGACACGCAGAATGAGAGCACCTTGGGGCAATGAGTTCAGCCTACAATAAATTGCTTTTGTTTGTGCCTGTGGAAATATGAGAGCTGATTCTCCCAGCCTTGCCCCCTGTAGAGATGGGGGACTCAAGGCTCAGAGGGAACACGATTTACCCGGTGTCACACAGTGAGTAACCCAGCCAGGACCAGAGTCCAGGAAAGGCAAGTTTGGCAAGTTTCCTATGGTGAATGCCTGTTTATAAAGGCTAGCCTCAGAATCACATGTAGAATAGAACCAGCAGTGCTCAGTGAGAGGGGGGAGGGGGGCTATTACCGGATCTTGTGCTGAGTAAGAAGGGCCCGGCCCTCATTATCCAGAGCCCGAAGCTCCTCTTGGCTGAACTCATCCGTGTTTCCATAGCAACCCACGTCCCCATTCTGAGAGGCAAGGAGGCCACTCAGGCCTTCTTCAGCAGCCACTGGGGTGGCGCCGTCCTTACAGAAGGTGGCTACACCTAGAGACAGACAGGGTATTTTGAGCAGGCCTGGCAGCCAACAGCCTGTTGCCCCCACACAAGTCACCTGAGTCATCTTCATCAAGTGTGGTTGTATCAACGCTTCTACCAATTCAAAGGCTATTGATGGCTCCCTAGAGCCTGGGGAAACTCAAACCCCGAAGTCTCAATTTCTTCATGTACAGCAGCTAATATTCTAAGTGTTGTACATGAATACATGGTAAGTGTTCAACTAGTGTTAGCTACTACCATTATCACATGGACTCATTTGTGTAATCCTTATAATTGTCTCAGGAGGTATGCATCATCCCCGTTTTCTAGCTGAGGCATAAAGAGATTAAGCAACTTGCCAAAGGGTACAGAGCTAGAAAATGAGCTAGGATTTAAGCCCGGGCAGTCTGGCTCCAGAGCTCATACAATTAACCACCACACTATTGTGCTTCTGAGGTCCAACAGGATAATTTGACACATAAAATTTGACAAATAATTTTATGTGGCTTTGGCTCTATGGACTAAAAGCTTAAGTTTCTCAGTACCTTCTCATCAAAGATTGGAAAACCCTTTCTCCCTACCTGCTTTCATCACCAATTTAAAGTCCCCCCAAAACCCCCATTTACCGGAATAGCCACTCCGGTTGCGGCTGAAGCTGAAATAGGAGTTATAGCCCTCAATGATAGCCAGGGGCTCTGTCAGTGCATCCCCTGAAAAAAGATGTAAGATTATGTCAGAGATGAAACTAAGACCAGGACACATAAAGGCCTGGAATTACAGTTGTAAGGCCAATTACTTGTACACATCAGAGTCGGAAAATAAAAGGAAGTATCTATGATTAGAGGAGGAGCCCGAAAGGTTAGGACTAGAGAGGGAATTGATATTGGAATTAGGAGGAGGGAACTATGGAATGGGAGGTGGAGAACTAGGTAGGAGGAGGGAGGTGACTAAGTGACAGGATGGAGCTGGGGGAGGGAAATAGGGACCTGGGAGAGGGAGCTGGGAATCTGGGCTGGGGGCAGGAGAGGGAATTAGAGTATCTGAACTGGAGATGGAAGGAAAAGCAGTTAGGTAGTCTCAGAAGAGAATATGGGGGGGGGGGGCAGAGAAGGAATCAGGAGAGTGAGCTGGGGATGGGAGATGGATGGGAAGGAGAGGGAATTGGGAGGAATAAGCTTGGGATGGAACATGAGGGAAAAATGATGAGAGGCTCTGAGCTGGGGGTGGGGGAGGAGATAGGAGGAGAGAGAAGGGGAACCAGGGATCTAATTAGAAGGTATAAAAAGGAGGAAATTAGGGAGTCCGATCTGGGGCCAAAATGGGGTGGGAATGAAAGGATCTGAGCTGGGGGCAGGGAGGAGTAATTGGGGAGTCTGACTTGGAAGTGAAGATGGACAGTGTGAGGGCAGGGAGAAAGTTATGGGGGCTGAGCCGGGGTGGGAGAATGAATGGGAATCAGAGGATCTGAGCGAGGATGGAGGTTGCAAGGGGGGAAGGAATTAGTCTGCTGGGGACAGGAGAGATGAACTGGGAATTAGGAGATCTAGCTGAATTGAGAAATAGGGAGTGTCAAGGGGAGGGGACCGGGGTTCTGAGAGGGTCTAAGAAGGGGAGGAGTCTAAAGACAGAAATAGAAGAGTGAAATGAGATGGAGCGGCGGGCAAGTTAGCAGGAGGAAAGTATGGTAGGGGTCTTGGATTCTTGAACGCTCACTGGTAACTTTAGTCTCCTGAAGACAGAGGATGTCAGCACCCAGCTTGTCCAAAACGCGCGCCATGGCCATGGTGGTACAGCTGTTGGGCTCCTCCGCTTGCAGAGGGCTCCGAATCCCATTAATGTTCCAGCTCACCACGCGCAGCATTGTGACACCAAACCGCTAAAATCTTCCAGCCCGCGCCCAACCCGGGGACCAGAGAGCGGCAGGACTCCCCCAAGTCCCCCTGGCCCGGCCTTCGGGCGCCCAACCCGGGGACCAGAGAGCGGCAGGACTCCCCCAAGTCCCCCTGGCCCGGCCTTCGGTCACCCAACCCGGGGACCAGAGAGCGGCAGAACTACCCCCAAGTCCCCCTGGCCCGGGCCTTCCGGCTTTCCGCGCGCACTTGCGCAGGCGTCCTCTGACGTGCCACGCAACGGTAGGACGCACGTGGGCGGGGCTTCAAGCCCCTCCGTTCCCATTGGCTACAGGAGAGGAAGCTGCAGGGGGCGGAGCGGACGTCTAGGAGGAATGAATGGCGGGAAAAAGGCCTCCGGTAGGGCTCCTGCTTCTCCCGCAGCACTTTATTATTTTTTTTATCTTTATTGTTAAAAGTATTACATATGTCTTCTTTTCCCCCATTGTTCCGCAGCACTTTAGCTCACGCATCCTAGTGTGACTGTGTTTCTGCTCTGCCCCAAAGTCCTTTCGATGTTTCCGATGACTTACAAATGCAGCGAAACCGTGCAGCCACCGAAGCCCCACCCCCAATGTGACTGCCCGCCTTGCCTGAAAGCAGACAGCTGTGGCGCTGGCGCCCTAGGAGCAGCTGACGTAACTGTGCTGCGAGGGAGGAAGGATGCGTGAAGGGAACTTTGCGGCTGCCGGAGGGAGCACTAAGAAGCAATAAGACTTAGAAGAGGGCTCTGGCTTTATTGGGTGGGGAGAGTGGGAGGGAGGAGGCTGTCTCAAGCCTAGCCTGTAGCCATTATCTGTCTTGAGCCTTATAACATCCTAAGGACATGGCTGGACACATACATTCTCTTGGCTCCATTTCTCAGATGAGTAAAATTGAGGCCCAGAGAATTTAAGTGAGCTACCAAGCTCCCATGGCTCTTACATATGCATTATCTCATTTCATTCTCAGGACAACCCTTTAAGGGCCATTAAGACTAAGTAGGAGAGATTGAGTGAATTCACTTCATTCTCAGAAAAATGATAGAGTTGGGATTCAAACCCTATCTTAATCAGCTCAAGAAATATTTTTTGGAGTAACTTTTTCCTAACCACCCACCTCCCCAGTTAGATCTTTTCCTCTAGGCCCTCGCAGCACCCTATGGTCCATTCTGTCACAGCACTTATCACATTGCACAGCTACCATTGATTTCTATTTCTGTCTAGACTGCCAGCAACTTGAGAGCAATGAACATGTCTGATTCATCTTGTTAGTCCCATCCCCTAATATGGGGGATAACATATATTAGAGGAGTTAGTAGATATTTGTTGAATGAATAACAAAGAACAATAGCAATAACACCAACAGGTTAGTGACTTGATTTTTTTATGTTAATTCATTTTATTGTTATTATTAATTATTATTATTTATTGTAATCCTCACCTGAGGATATTTTTTCCATTGATTTTTTAGAGAGAGTGGAAGAGAGAGGGAAAGACAGAGAGAAATATCAATGTGAGAGAAACACATTGATTGGTTGCCTCCTGCACACACCCTGACCAGGGTCCAGGTCAGGGAGGAGCCTGCACCAAGGTGTATGCCCTTGACTGGAATCAAACCTGGGACCCTTCTGAGCCAAACCCACTGAGCCAAACCGGCTAGGACGTGACTTGTTTTTGAGAACACAAAAATAGAAATAATAGACATATACAATGTACAGGGAAAAGTGTAACTTAGGTTCCGCACCCAGAATTGCAGCATAATTATTTCTCCCCCCCCCCCCAGAATTTGATAGCCTTAGATTAATCATCCTCAATATCTGCAGACTCAAAGAGTTGCTTTTCCTACTGGAGGACTTAAAGGTTACCTTCCAGTTGTTGCCATCAGAAAACAGCTCTGCAATTAAAATTAAATATGTGCTGTTTTGAACTTTTCCATGCTTTGGCGGTTATTGGTTCAGGATTAAATCCCAGGAATGGGATAATGAGGACAAAGGAAATGAACCTTTTTATTGCTCTTGCTTTATATTGCCAAATTACTTTCCAGTAAGGAATCATGCCTACTTACACTGAAGAACAATCTGAAATTTAGCCCCAAGGAAATGCATACAGATCTTGCCTGTCTCAGTTGCTGGTTTTAATTTTCCCATTCTGCAGTGGCTTGTTAATATTAGTTCTGACCTTTGGGGCAAGGTGAACACATGGTTAGCTTGAAGAGAAAAGGCTCTGGGTGGCTCGGGAACTTCTTTGGCAACTACAACAGCTGATATTTCAACAGAGCACACACACACCCCTCTTACCAAGGGTACTTCCCCAGCCTTCCCAGGGAACCAACGGAAGGCTCCAGGCTCCCTCTTTGACGCCACCCACTGGACCTGTTTGGGGGGTCTAAATAGAAGAGGACTGCGTGTCGGATAGTTACCAATGGAAGAAAAAACCTCTAAGAGAACAGGTAGGTGAAACAGGAAAACAGAGTTACACAAATCCAAATCCGTTCTTTAGGCTGTCTGGAAAGTTGTTTTTGTTTTTTTTTTTATTTGCATAGGTGGCCACTTGAAATGTGCATTAAAGGGTGTGGGAGAGTTGGGGAAAAGATGATATCTGTATCTATTTATAGATCTATCTATTTATCTATCTGTCATCCTTCTGATCTGTGTTTGTGGGACCCTGGCCCAAAAAGTCTCCCTGATTTGGTCTACTTCAGTTTTGAATGAACTGAGTGATAGAGATTATGTCTTTTACTTCCCCCAGTGTATGAAGTAGGGCTGGTTTGCCCTGGCACTTGGAACGAGCCTTTTAGCTTCTCTAGGCTTCAGTAGCCCCCTCAACTAAAATGGAAATTGAGTTTCCTCAGAGGACTGTCTCTAGGTGAAGAGGAGTGGAAGGACAGGAACCAGAGCTCTTTAGAGATATTTCAGGACTTCTATGCTCTATGTGACATTAGTGATACTGCTTTTTCTGCAGTCTTGGCAGGCAATACAACTCACAACCCTCTTTCTGCCCTTCTCCCTGCGTGACTGTGGTCTGTGAAGAGCCACTCCTAAAACTAGGATGCAGTGAGCCTTGGACCCAACACATGGGGCTGAAAATAGTGGGAGATGGTGGGTCAAGGCAGTAGCTAAGAAAGAAGACGATTCTAGACTGCCGCCACAGAAGACCTGATACTTATATATAGGCACCTGACCTGTAAGCATGTGGCCAATCTCCCCTCTGCACCCTAACCTCCCACAAATGCATTCACACCCACACGCTTCAAGAATTACCAATAGGAAAACCCCATTGGTGATTTTGTTACCCATCCGTCCTCTCTTGATACTGCTTTTAATGGAATTCTCTAATATATCTCATACTTTGGGAGGATGATCGGGATCGGTGGGCCTCAGGAAGTCGCACTGTGTGCTTTTCTTCCCTGGAATTAACCCCATTTTAGAATTTGTGGCTCAGCTTTTGGTCTTGAGTAAGTCTCTGATATTGAGTGAACACTTCTTTAACCAGTTAATTTGACCTGTTCACGGAGGACTTCCTTCTTTTATGTATTCTGTTCTGCCCCATTCAAGGTTGATAAACTTTCCAGATGCTACTTTCTATCTTCAGACCAAGTTAGTTCCTCCACCCAGGACCCTGCATAGCTCTCTGTATAACATTTTCCTTGTTTGAATGGGTATTATTTGTCCACATATTCATCTCATCTAGGGCAAAGAGATGTAGATTGTACAAACACTCATTGAGCAATTGTCTCCTCTGTGCCAAGGCCTTAGCTGGACACTGGAAACACAGATTACAGATAGCTGAGATCCCGTTCCCATTCTCATGGATCTCACAGTCTAGTAAGGAAGCAGACCAGTAAAAACACAGGTGGATATTTGCTCAGATAGACAGAAGCATATAGTTAATATGATAACCAAAGACAAAATCTGCCCTGATGATACAGGGAAGGCTTCCCAAGGAGGCAAACATTGAACCAGGCCTTGAAGAGTGAGTTGTATTTTGTTGAGAATGGAAGGGAAGAGAAGGCATTCCAGGCTAAGCAAAGACTGAGGGAATAAAAAAAAGTACATGGTATGTTTGGGGGCTCAGTGAGTCAGCCAGTGCAGTTTAAGCATGGGGAGGAGGCTAAAGAGATGCATGACTAGAGAGGTGGGTTAAGACTTGATTGACAAGATCCAAGCTGAGGCCTTTCCATGAAGCTTGTTTAATTCTCCTGCTTCTGGGACCAGAATTGATAACAGTGGTAAAAATAAATTAATAGCTAATTCCAGGCCATTTTAAGCTGGGTTTTCAAGATTAGACCCTAGGTTTACCATTTCAGACCTTGCCAAAAGCCCGATAGTCTCCTATATCAGATTTCCTACTGCTAAAATTATCTTTCTGCCTCTTGGCAGGATCATGAGGACAAAATTATAAACAGAAGAAGGCTCATGTTACTGGCTCAATTACCTTGGACAAGCCCCTTCCCCTCCCTAGACCTCAGTGTCCCTGAGGCTAGTGAGAGTATTTGTAAGGAGCAACTAGGATAAGGAATATGTTGCTGCTTTGTGGGCCATGGAAAACATACATGTAAAAAGTTATTAAGATTATTAGCATTAGCAGAGTGATATTTATTAAGAGACTTTTTAGGATTAAGAGAGTTACATATCTTTCAAAATCTAGTTATGACAGTCTAAAGGTTCTAAGCTTAATGTGGAAGAACACATTCTTAAATCAAGCTAGATTGATCAATTAACCAATGAGAAGCCCTGGACTGGGAGAAATATGGTACCCAGTGTCCTACTCCTGACTTATTTGCTACAGGACCTTAGGAAAATACTTCCCTCTCTAGGCCTCCAGTTTCTTACCTGAGAGGGTTGGATGAAACAATTTCTAGGGGACTTCACAAAACCAAAAAAGTGAAAGTGAATTCATCTTTCTAGTTGGTTCACAGGAGCTCTTTATTTATTATAAATGTTAACCCTTTGTCTTAATGTTATAAATTTCCTTTATTGAATATTTCCTGTTTGCTCAGCATTACATTTGCCAAAGACATGACTGATCATTTACTTCACAAAATGAATCACACAGTGTTAGGTGATATATAGTGAGCATTTCCCAGGTTGCTTTACATGTATGAACATGCTGAACCTTACCAGATGAAAAAAACTGAAGCATTGAGAAGTTGCCTTCTGCCTTGGGTCTCATGACAAGGGGCAGAGGTGGGAGTCCACTCGGGTAGTATGGCTCCAAGAGCCTGTTGCTCTTCACCACTGTGATCCACTGCTTCAGTAGATCCATTCACATGGGCAGGCTCTGAAATGTATTGAAAGTTTATGATTTATAAACAGCAACTGGAGGGGATCTCACCCTTGTGTAGAGTAGGACACTGAGAATGTACTTCAGGGAATTTCTTAAAAGGCAAAGTGGAGCTAAGAGCAGGGGTTGGAGATTTCTATTCCCAGGAGATTGCCCCTGTATAGCCCAGCTGAGTGGAAGAAAGTTGAGCTTCCTTGTAGCCAATCACAAGAGGTTCATCAGGGGGTGGGAAGGTTGCAAAATAATGAAGTAAGAGCACACTTGGACACCTTCCAGGTAAGCTGTGCCTTTAGATGAATTCTACACATAAAAGCCTCACTACAACCAGGGGGAGATGGAGGGTAAAGTGGAGACATCTGCGTGGGATGTCCTACTTTGAGTTCATTGCTCCCTATTGCCCACACTCAGCCTGCTGCAGACTGCACCCTAATCCTCCATGCCTATGGGTTGGCACGAGGAACTTTTGCCAGGTTTTGAATCAGATCACATTGCCTTTCTCCCTAGGGCACCCAATGGCTGCTGGCAGCCATGTCGGCAGTGCTTGCCATCTCTCACACAGCAATGGCTGCATTCATTCCTATTCCCAGAGGTGTCAGGTTTACTCCTATATATTTAGCCTTGGCTGGAGAGAGCATAAAGATGATTAGATGGTGCCCATCTCTCCAAGACTGCCCCAGACAGCACATTTTAGGAGGAGAAGCTCTGCCACAGGAAAGTCAGCAGAATTGAGGGGAACACAAGTGTTGCAATGCCATTTTGTATGAGAGGGTGGGGCAGTAAGGCAGTGAACCTTCCACTTCCAGTTTGGACCTTCGATTGCTAGATCAAAACATTGCATTCGTCAGTAGGGACTGTGTGTGTTCGTACTTGGGAACCCTGCATTTCTGATGTGGATCTCTGTTTCCGGGTTGAACCTTGACATTCTACTTGGGCCTGTATTTTATTTCAAAGCTGTGAAAGCTGTTGAGACCTGCCTCCATCACCTTTGCCTCCCCACCTTGCACAGGATGTAAGCACATGATCTTTGGTCTTTTATTTGCATACTCTACTAGTCCTGTCTTCATTGGAGGGAGGTGACTGGCCCGACCTGGGCTGTCTTGCTGGCCGCCCTCCTTTGCTGGAAGGAACTTATCTCCTATGTACACAGCTCTTGGAGTTCAAAGGCCTCTACTGA